>NC_059203.1:23980453-24067953 GCF_020615455.1 Coregonus clupeaformis
GAGTGAAATATCCCAGACAGTATTGGAATAACAATACAATACCATGCTGAGGCCATGAAATGTATGCATTACATTACCATTGAGATGGATGGTCAAGTGTGTGCTCATCAGCTGCCTATCTTGATGGGGTTACTTGAAATGTATACATTTCATGGCTTACCATGACATTTCTGTGCTCAGTGAAATGTAGAAATACATAGACACATACAGCACACACGGTGGATTCATGACATTACTGTAGGTGATCTGCTTACTTTCTTCCCAAGTACATATTTCCTAAGGCCAGATTTATTGAGATGATGCACCAGTGCGAAGATTGTACTTGTTATTTACAGAATGGAAAAGACTGTCTTTATTTACAATTTTGTCCTGTTTCTTCTCTTGACCTTTATCTGACCCTGTAGTTCTATTGTTAATTTGTTTGTATTCCCTCAGGCCAGAAAACAGGTGTTCACTTTGTACCTGTGCAAATGCTTAGTCAATAGTAACCCTAAAGCTCAGCCCAAATTGATGTTTGTCAGTTAAAAACAAAACCTCAAAGAGTGTCTGCAGATTGTTTAATCTGAATCCCAGGTTTCGCTCACGTTGTTGTCAAAAGCCTGGTGAACCTCATATTGGAAAAGTGGGTATGAGTGGAGCACTGATTTCCAGCGGCTGCAGGCTGATTGGCTGTGAGTAGACCCTTTCCATCCATCTTCAGGAGCACAAATTATTCAGAGTAAGCTAATTTACAGTGCTAGCATGCTATTTCGTAATTTGGTTATAATGGCCAAATGATTATATTATAACAAATTATTGTAACTATCCCACATTGAAAATTATTGGCTGTAGAATTTGGCGTGAACTGTCCCTTTTAATGTTACTCATCAACGTACCCTAGGGGGACACGGTTGGAAAGACAGGACGACAAGAAATGATGACAACCTATTCCTATAATGCAATACTGTTGACCATGTGAGCCCTATGTGGGCACTGCATTTTAACAGACTAGGTCGCTATTTTGGATGCAAATGCAAGTCTTTGTGATGCTGTTTCACTAGCAGACTGCAGGGGTAGAGGGTGAAGGGGAGGTGAAGAGCAGCAGACTGCAGGGGTAGAGGGTGAAGGGGAGGTGAAGAGCAGCAGACTGCAGGGGTAGAGGGTGAAGGGGAGGTAAAGAGCAGCAGACTGCAGGGGTAGAGGGTGAAGGGGAGGTAAAGAGCAGCAGACTGCAGGGGTAGAGGGTGAAGGGGAGGTAAAGAGCAGCAGACTGCAGGGGTAGAGGGTGAAGGGGAGGTAAAGAGCAGCAGACTGCAGGGGTAGAGGGTGAAGGGGAGGTAAAGAGCAGCAGACTGCAGGGGTAGAGGGTGAAGGGGAGGTAAAGAGCAGCAGACTGCAGGGGTAGAGGGTGAAGGGGAGGTAAAGAGCAGCAGACTGCAGGGGTAGAGGGTGAAGGGGAGGTAAAGAGCAGCAGACTGCAGGGGTAGAGGGTGAAGGGGAGGTAAAGAGCAGCAGACTGCAGGGGTAGAGGGTGAAGGGGAGGTAAAGAGCAGCAGACTGCAGGGGTAGAGGGTGAAGGGGAGGTAAAGAGCAGCAGACTGCAGGGGTAGAGGGTGAAGGGGAGGTAAAGAGCAGCAGACTGCAGGGGTAGAGGGTGAAGGGGAGGTAAAGAGCAGCAGACTGCAGGGGTAGAGGGTGAAGGGGAGGTAAAGAGCAGCAGACTGCAGGGGTAGAGGGTGAAGGGGAGGTAAAGAGCAGCAGACTGCAGGGGTAGAGGGTGAAGGGGAGGTAAAGAGCAGCAGACTGCAGGGGTAGAGGGTGAAGGGGAGATAAAGAGCAGCAGACTGCAGGGGTAGAGGGTGAAGGGGAGGTAAAGAGCAGCAGACTGCAGGGGTAGAGGGTGAAGGGGAGGTAAAGAGCAGCAGACTGCAGGGGTAGAGGGTGAAGGGGAGGTAAAGAGCAGCAGACTGCAGGGGTAGAGGGTGAAGGGGAGGTAAAGAGCAGCAGACTGCAGGGGTAGAGGTGAAGGGGAGGTAAAGAGCAGCAGACTGCAGGGGTAGAGGGTGAAGGGAGGTAAAGAGCAGCAGACTGCAGGGGTAGAGGGTGAAGGGGAGGTAAAGAGCAGCAGACTGCAGGGGTAGAGGTGAAGGGGAGGTAAAGAGCAGCAGACTGCAGGGGTAGAGGGTGAAGGGGAGGTAAAGAGCAGCAGACTGCAGGGGTAGAGGGTGAAGGGGAGGTAAAGAGCAGCAGACTGCAGGGGTAGAGGGTGAAGGGGGAGGTAAAGAGCAGCAGACTGCAGGGGTAGAGGGTGAAGGGGAGGTAAAGAGCAGCAGACTGCAGGGGTAGAGGGTGAAGGGGAGGTAAAGAGCAGCAGACTGCAGGGGTAGAGGGTGAAGGGGAGGTAAAGAGCAGCAGACTGCAGGGGTAGAGGGTGAAGGGAGGTAAAGAGCAGCAGACTGCAGGGGTAGAGGGTGAAGGGGAGGTAAAGAGCAGCAGACTGCAGGGGTAGAGGGTGAAGGGGAGGTAAAGAGCAGCAGACTTCAGGGGTAGAGGGTGAAGGGGGAGGTAAAGAGCAGCAGACTGCAGGGGTAGAGGGTGAAGGGGAGGTAAAGAGCAGCAGACTGCAGGGGTAGAGGGTGAAGGGGAGGTAAAGAGCAGCAGACTGCAGGGGTAGAGGGTGAAGGGGAGGTAAAAGAGCAGCAGACTGCAGGGGTAGAGGGTGAAGGGGAGGTAAAGAGCAGCAGACTGCAGGGGTAGAGGGTGAAGGGGAGGTAAAGAGCAGCAGACTGCAGGGGTAGAGGGTGAAGGGGAGGTAAAGAGCAGCAGACTGCAGGGGTAGAGGGTGAAGGGGAGGTAAAGAGCAGCAGACTGCAGGGGTAGAGGGTGAAGGGGAGGTAAAGAGCAGCAGACTGCAGGGGGTAGAGGGTGAAGGGGAGGTAAAGAGCAGCAGACTGCAGGGGTAGAGGGTGAAGGGGAGGTAAAGAGCAGCAGACTGCAGGGGTAGAGGGTGAAGGGGAGGTAAAGAGCAGCAGACTGCAGGGGTAGAGGGTGAAGGGGAGGTAAAGAGCAGCAGACTGCAGGGGTAGAGGGTGAAGGGGAGGTAAAGAGCAGCAGACTGCAGGGGTAGAGGGTGAAGGGGAGGTAAAGAGCAGCAGACCTCCCCGGACACAACTTCAAAGCATTCTTTCCCTCTGAGCGTAGCACTGCTATGGGGTAACCAGGGACCTTCAGTGTGAGGGTGAGAAAGACACATTTTATTCAATTAGAATGAATTTGGATCCATTTAAGTGCATTTAAGTGAACCTAGTAGGATACTTTTTGATTGATTGACTTAATTGAAACTCGTGATTGTACTCATTTACCAAGTTAGCACTTTCCATGGGCCACCTTTGGGCCAGGGAACACTCATTTCAACCTCATATACAGTGAGGGAAAAAAGTATTTGATCCCCTGCTGATTTTGTACGTTTGCCCACTGACAAAGACATGATCAGTCTATCATTTTAATGGTAGGTTTATTTGAACAGTGAGAGACAGAATAACAACAAAATAATCCAGAAAAACGCATGTCAAAAATGTTATAAATTGATTTGCATATTAATGAGGGAAATAAGTATTTGACCCCTCTGCAAAACATGACTTAGTACTTGGTGGCAAAACCCTTGTTGGCAACCACAGAGGTCAGACGTTTCTTGTAGTTGGCCACCAGGTTTTCACACATCTCAGGAGGGATTTTGTCCCACTCCTCTTGCAGATCTTCTCCAAGTCATTAAGGTTTCGAGCCTGACGTTTGGCAACTCGAACCTTCAGCTCCCTCCACAGATTTTCTGTGGGATTAAGGTCTGGAGACTGGCTAGGCCACTCCAGGACCTTAATGTGCTTCTTCTTGAGCCACTCCTTTGTTGCCTTGGTCGTGTGTTTTGGGTCATTGTCATGCTGGAATACCGATCCACGACCCATTTTCAATGCCCTGGCTGAAGGAAGGAGGTTCTCACCCAAGATTTGACGGTACATGGCCCCGTCCATCGTCCCTTTGATGCGGTGAAGTTGTCCTGTCCCCTTAGCAGAAAAACACCCCCAAAGCATAATGTTTCCACCTCCTTCTCACCAAGCTGCTTGGCGATGGTCTTGTAGCCCATTCCAGCCTTGTGTAGGTCTACAATCTTGTCCCTGACATCCTTGGAGAGCTCTTTGGTCTTGGCCATGGTAGAGAGTTTGGAATCTGATTGATTGATTGCTTCTGTGGACAGGTGTCTTTTATACAGGTAACAAGCTGAGATTAGGAGCACTCCCTTTAAGAGTGTGCTCCTAATCTCAGCTCGTTACCTGTATAAAAGACACCTGGGAGCCAGAAATCTTTCTGATTGAGAGGGGGTCAAATACTTATATCCCTCATTAAAATGCAAATCAATTTATAACATTTTTGACATGCGTTTTTCTGGATTTTTTTGTTGTTATTTTGTCTCTCACTGTTCAAATAAACCTACCATTAAAATTATAGACTGATCATGTCTTTGTCAGTGGGCAAACGTACAAAATCAGCAGCGGATCAAATACTTTTTTCCCTCACTGTAGTGTCATATTGATATGTAACAGTGATGTTAAGTTTTCCTCTAAACAGTACCACAATTATACAGTTGTTGTTTTACAAACTAGCTCAGAGTTTTCCTTATTCAATCTTGTTCTGCGGGCAGCTCAGATTGATGAATATTATAGTGAAAATAAGGTGCAACTCAATATTAGGAAGTTGTTCCTAATGTTTGGTATACTCAATGTATATACAGTATATAGTAATATGATGAAGGTTAGTGGTCATATCAAAACTCATACCAGTAATTCTACTGTACTATACTTTTTGTTGTGTGAGAGTGATTGGCAGGAGAGAAGCCATCCTGTTGAGTGACCAGTGGACCAGCTGCTGCCTGGTAGCCATCACGCCATCAAGAGAGGAATCTCACCATGGCCGTATACAGTCACCTCTCTCCCTCCCACCTCCCTCACACTCACACACACCTCTCTCTGTCACACCTGCCAGTCGTGCACGGTGCTTTCACCATCTTTAGCTTCTGAACTTGAGCTGAGTTTCCCAATGAGCTTGAAGCTCAACCTGGTCTCATTAGATCAAAATAGTAACATTGAACAATATGTCACTTATGTAGACATATCAGTTATACAGTATGTAAAGCGTGGTGAGATATTTCTTATACAGTTTGTAATTATAATGATGTATTAGTTCCACGCGTAGCTAACATATTTATTTCTCTCGACAACCCAAACTCACGACACTTGTAGATCAGCAAAGTGATTCATTAGACACATTTTGTTTGTTCATACACAGAAGATTGACGTCAAATGACTATTTTAACATTGTGACTATCATCTGTGTACCTGTGGAGATAAATAACACACTGTGCCAAATTAAGGGCTCTATTCAATCCGTATCGCGGAAGTTCAGCTTTACAGCGTGATTGAAATTTAAAGGCAATGTTCCCGTGTTAGCGAAGACTGCATTCATGGTAAACGCTGAATATGTCGGCTCAATTGGAAATTACCTTTACATTTCTATTGCGAAATCTGTAACGCTTCAGCGATACAGATTGAATAGAGCCCTAAGGCTATGGGAAACTCACCCCTGTTCTCCTTTTGTGGATAACTGTTTATATTCACTGAAGGGGGAAGTTATATGAATTGTATGAAAGGTCCTGTTTTTATTCTCTCACTCATTTGAGTCCTGCTTTAAATCAAGATGTAACAAGATATTGAAATGTTTCCTGGATTTCCAAACTGAAATTCATGAAACAAATACAAAACACCAATGTTTCATAACATCCCTGTTTTTCAGGTAGTCTACTATTTCCCCCAGACCCCCTGTTGGGACAGTTGCGGTCATTAATTCCCTGTTGGAAATTGGCCATGACTGCAAACACAGAGACCGTTGATGAACTCGACTGTGTCGGACACTAACAAACAGCCATAAAGCGCCTGAGGAACATATCCCAACAACAATCAAAGCTGAAACGCCTCATTGTTAGTGAAGGGTATGACACACACAGTGTTACTCCATAAAACACACACAAACACACACACACACACACACACACACACACACAGCAATAGGATAATAAAGTATTTAATTTGGCATTGAGCTATTTGCCTTTTGACAGCTAGGCTGAGAGTGTTTATAGCCTGAGAATGGAAACAGGACTCTTAAAGCTCAGATACACCGGTAGCATTGTTAAAAGTTTGCCTGCCAACAGTACTTAGAACCTCTGAACAGAGTGTCGGCAGTCAATCTCTTTTGTGTTCACACAGCAAAGAACTTGGAAGTCGTCAGCCACTCAGCCTTGTTAAAATACTCCAATCCAGAAGGTGGCAGTAGCGTTGTTTGGCAATGCATATCCGTGCATATTGCTTATGGTCTAGATTCCAAGCTATCTGTGCTAATGTTGCTATTTTTGTAGAAAGCCCTTGTTGATACTAGCCAGATGGCCACAGCTAGATAACTACCTAGCAATATGATGAAGAAACAATTTAATTCACTCTCCATAATCCCATACTGCCAGTGCCAGCCAAATGTTTAGCTAGCTAGCTAATGTTAGCATATTCGCTAGCTAGCACAACATAGCTAGATAGCTAGCTAAGGACACTGCACTAACACAGGCAGCTGTTTGATGGAAACTAGCTAATCCATTGTGATTTAATTATTACGTCAATACTAGCTACAGTGGTTAGCTAGCTTGGAGGAAGTACTTTGTGTCGTGTGCATTGTGTCTGTGCTCTTAGCTAGCTACCATCCCATAGCCTACATTGTATATGAAATGTGACTGGCTCATCCGTGGATGTACGGAGAAAATTCTCTATTTGTTCTTTATTTGTTGTTGTTGGCTCCCCCACGAGGGATTTTGTGTTCTCTGATTGGCTCAAAGTCAAGTTATTGGCCACTGACGAGCATTGCGATTCTACAAGTAGTATCGGTAGGTTCGTCGCAACAGGGTTGGCATGCAGCAGGTACCGCTTTTGTTCTAGCAAGAGAAGGAACGGCCTCCCACTGTGATAAGTACCTATCAGCAGTCTATCGACAGTGAGATTCTCGGTGTGTCTCATGCTTTAAGCCTCAGCTGGATTCAAAAACACACACAGAGGGACAAAAGCAACAGTTTGAATTTAAGAGAGAGTTCAGAAAGAGATACAGTGGCTTGCGAAAGTATTCACCCCCTTGGCATTTTTCCTATTTTGTTGCCTTACAACCTGGAATTAAAATTGATTTTTTGGGGGGGTTTGTATCATTTGATTTACACAACATGCCTACCACTTTGAAAATGCAAAATAAAATAAAATTGTAAAACAAACAAGAAATAAGATAAAAAAAACAGAAAACTTGAGCGTGCATAACTATTCACCCCCCCAAAGTCAATACTTTGTAGAGCCACCTTTTGCAGCAATTACAGCTGCAAGTCTCTTGGGGTATGTCTCTATAAGCTTGGCACATCTAGCCACTGGGATTTTTGCCCATTCTTCAAGGCAAAACTGCTCCAGCTCCTTCAAATTGGATGGGTTCTGCTGGTGTACAGCAATCTATAAGTCATACCACAGATTAAGCAATGGCTTTTTTCTGGCCACTCTTCCGTAAAGGCCAGCTCTGTGGAGTGTATGGCTTAATGTGGTCCTATGGACAGATACTCCAATCTCCGCTGTGGAGCTTTGCAGCTCCTTCAGTGTTATCTTTGGTCTCTTTGTTGCCTCTCTGATTAATGCCCTCCTTGCCTGGTCCGTGAGTTTTGGTGGGCGGCCCTCTCTTGGCAGGTTTGTTGTGGTGCCATATTCTTTCCATTTTTTTAATAATGGATTTAATGGTGCTCCGTGGGATGTTCAAAGTTTCTGATATTTTTTTATAACCCAACCCTGATCTGTACTTCTCCACAACTTTGTACCTGACCTGTTTGGAGAGCTCCTTGGTCTTCATGGTGCCGCTTGCTTGGTGGTGCCCCTTGCTTAGTGGTGTTGCAGACTCTGGGGCCTTTCAGAACAGGTGTATATATACTGAGATCATGTGACAGATCATGTGACACTTAGATTACACACAGGTGGACTTTATTTAACTCATTATGTGACTTCTGCAGGTAATTGGTTGCAGCAGATCTTATTTAGGGGCTTCATAGCAAAGGGGGTGAATACATATGCACGCACCACTTTTCCGTTGTTAATTTTTTTGAATTTTTTGAAACAAGTTATTTTTTTTATTTCACTTCATCAATTCTGACTATTTTGTGTATGTCCATTACATGAAATCCAAATAAACATCCATTTAAATTACAGGTTGTACTGCAACAAAATAGGAAAAACGCCAAGGGGGATGAATACTTTTGCACGGCACTGTACCTTAGATCGTAACTTTTACTGACATTGAATGACAGAGGAAAAGGAGCATGAGATAGAAGTAATACAACTTTCCAACAATACTGAGATTTACAACATTCAACCACAAGCTGGCTACTGTACCTCAAAACATGTAGAGGTCTTTCGAATTGGATTTTGCAGGGTTTCAGACATGGTTTAGATTGGAGGAAACAAATCCTGTATGCTATGAGCCCTCTTCTGAGAAACCAATCAACATTCTTCCAAGATCATCAACAATGTTTCTCAAATAGAGCATATAAACTATTTCCTAGTCATGTGAATGTCCAAATTGTTACTACCAAGCCCATAACCTTGCCCTTGAGACCCAATGCTCAAACTCCAATGACTTGGCTTGAGAGTGTACTGCTGCTTTGGGAAACAGTCACATTCTCTGCACCCACATAATGGCAACTGCATGGTCACCGTTGTAATTATTGGAAGGCACAGTACAGTGCACAGTGAAGATTTACAGTTGACTCCTGATGAGTGCACTTTGGATAAGTGCAAATTCTTTTTATGTGCTATACAGTTTTCCACGCTCTCACTGTACTTCCAAGCCATTGGCTTTAACAGGAGTCGGCTGTAGGCTACTTAGTCAATGGAAAAAGACCACAATTGTTGTGAAGTAGAATGGAGTATTATCATGTGTCCAATTATCATAGTATAGTATATCTAAAACATATAGGGAATATATTGTATTTTAACCAGAGACTTGTGAGTCACCGGTGGTGATCCCAATTTATTTTGTTTCTCTGAGGTGTTACTAAGCAACCAGTGTAGGCCTACCATATGCTGACCTTCTTCTTTGAAATATTACATCGATTTGTTTTTAAACCGAGAGATTTCATGCCCTACTTCTTCCCCTATGTGACCTAGTTGTATGTGTGTACGTGTGCGTGTGAACAACATTCCATTAGATTAAAAAACAAAAGCCTCACAGACAGTGTACACATGCATGTCTTTATCACGTTTCACAGGAGGGTTTGTGTTTCAGTGTATACATACAGTATGTGTACATGTTTGTGTGTACATATTGTTGTGTACAGAATTCCACCATATCAGTGAGTCTATAGAATAATTATAGAGAATTCTGGAGTTGGTGCCTTTTTCAAATCAAATCAAGATTCAATTCAAATGTATTTGTCACATGCGCCGAATACAACAGGTGTAGACTTTACCGTGAAATGCTTACTTACGAGCCCTTTTTCTCAACAATGCAGAGTTAAAAAGTAAGAGAAATTTGCCAAATAAAAAAATTAAATAGTAACACAATAAAATAACAATGACGAGGCTATATACAAGGAGTACCGGTACCGAGTCAATGTGCGGGGGTACAAGGTAGTTTAGATAATTTAGGTAATATGTACACTGAACAAAAATATAAACGCAACCTGTAACGTGTTGTTCCAATGTTTCATGAGCTGTGCACAAATTTCAGTTTTGTGCACAAATGGGTTTACATCCCTGTTTAGTGAGCATTTCTCCTTTGTGAAGATAATCCATCCACCTGACAGGTGTGGCATATCTAGAAGCTGATTAAACAGCATGATCGTTACATAGGTGCACCTTGTGCTGGGGAAAATAAAAGGCCACTCTAAAATCTGCAGTTTTGTCACAGAACACAGTGCCACAGATGTCTCAAGTTTTGAGGGAGCGTGCAATTGGCATGCTGACTGCAGGAATGTCCACCAGAGCTGTTGCCAGAGAATGTAATGTTCATTTCACTACCATAAGCCGCCTCCAGCGTCGTTTTAGAGAATTTGGCAGTACGTCCAACCGGCCTCACAACCTCAGACCACATGTATGGCGTTGTGTGGGTGAGAGGTTTGCTGATGTCAACGTTGTGAACAGAGTGCCCCATGGTGGCGGTGGGGTTATGGTATGGGCAGGCATAAGCTAAGGACAATGAACACCATTGCATTTTATCGATGGGAATTTGAATGCACAGAGATACCATGACGAGATCCTGAGGCCCATTGTAGTGCCCTTCATCCGCCGCCATCACCTCATGTTTCAGCATGATAATGCACGGCCCCATGTCGCAAGGATCTTTTAAAAAATCCTGGAAGCTGAAAATGTCCCAGTTCTTCCATGGCCTGCATACTCACCAGACATGTCACCCATTGAGCATGTTTTGGATGCTCTGGATTGACATGTACAACAGCGTGTTCCAGTTCCTGCCAATATCCAGCAACTTTGTACTTTTTTTTAAGGTATCTGTGACCAACAGATGCATATCTTCATTCCCAGTCATGTGAAATCCATAGATTAGGGCCTAATGAATTTATTTCAATTGACTGATTTCCTTAAATGAACTGTAACTCAGTAAAATCTTTGAAATTGTTGCATGTTGCGTTTATATTTTTGTTCAGTATACATCATACATCACACATTTTTGGAAACGTGAAATGGGGCAGCTGTTGTAAAGATGGCCCAGATTGAGTGTGTGTCTGGTTTCTATTTGGGGCTCTGTTTCGGCCAAACCAAGCATGACGGGTGTGGAGCGCACAGGGCTCTCAGAAAACTGGGGGTGGTGGGACCTTTTCAACCCTGTGAAATACCCTGCTGACCTCTGGGATAGCTGACCGGTCATTTCTGTTGATTGATTGATTAAAGTTATGAGATCATTCTAACAATACATACTCACCCATGGGAGGTTACCTCTCACATATGTTAAAAATGACCAAGGTTATTGATGATAACAATGTCGGATTGCATTTATCCTATATAGGCCCTTGCCAGATGTGATGCAGATTTGAGTTTACTTTATTCAGTAGTGTTCTGAGGGAAGCTCTGCCTCAAGGCTAGATTAGTTAAGTATAGTAGTTTAGGCAAGAAATCTGATTGGTTAAGAATACAAAAAGGCCAGCCCTGTGCTGCAACATCCTGGTTGTCATTGGACTGTCACTCCCTAGTGTTTTACCATCTGAGGTGTCTCAACCCCATGTATTGTCCCTGTACTCTGTCTTACTCTGCCCCCCCCTGCCATCGCCCTCTCCTTATGTTTGATTCATGTTTTATTTTTGTCAATGGTCTGTCTGTCTGTCTGCTTCTCTGTTCTTGATTTCTTTGTTGTTTTGTTTTTATATTAATTAATTATTTTTTGTGTTTTTATTTTTTCTGTGAAGTGTGTTGAGAGACCTGGTCAAATGCACTTTAATTAAATTGCGATTTGATTTATCTGTTAGGTATTGCCCTTCTATTTTTGGTCCTTTGAGCCCAAATCAACTTGTATTTTTCATTAAGTTTAGTTCAAAGGGTGGGGGTAAGGTTAGAAAACAAACACCACAGAGATTCGAACCATCGAACTTGTGTATGGTGACCTGCGTGTTGACTCAAAACAAGTTGTCCCTGTGGAGAGATAAGGGAACTAAATAAGACACTGATGTGAACTGAGAGCCATACTGGCAGGTGTAACTTCAACCCCTGGTCTTCACTATAAGGCATTGTATAGCGTAATCCATCCTCTCTCATTCAAGGCTAAGGCAGAGGAGAGGTAGGGCAAGGAACGGAGCTGCAGATATCACTCACAGTTTTGTGTGATTTCACTTATTGAATCAAATAAGTGCCCTACTGAACCAAAGCAGTAACCAGGACCCACTTCCATAAAGCTCCTCATAGTATTAAGTGCTGATCTAGGATCAGGTCCCCCCTGTCTATAAAATCTTGTACTTTATGATCTAAAAGGCAAAACTGATCCTAGATCAGCAGTCCTATTCTGAGGTGCTTTATGAATAGGGCCCAGCAGTTTCCAGAATGATATTATTCCCTTAATACCACAAGAAAACACATTCGCATTCACATTCATTAATCATTCAAACTTTGTTTCATTAAACAAACAATGACAGGACAAAATGAGTGTTGATTCGTCTTAACCAGAATTGTTTATTTATTTAAAAAAATATTTATTAGGATCCCCATTAGCCGACGCCAATGGCGACAGCTAGTCTTACTGGGGTCCGACACATAACGAAAAATACATTACAGACAAAATACTTTCTGATTTACATAAATGACCCCACTTGTTTTGATTGGACTAAAATTATATCTCACCTCAATATCTTTCCTTTCCTCTTTCCTCTACCTCTCTCTCTCTCTCTCTCACACTTCATCTGTATACCCTCTCTCCTCCTCCTTCTTTCCTCTCTAATGCCATTGTCACACTGTACTGTTGGAGCACTGTGAAATATTGAGCAAGGAAAAAGAAGCCAGATGCAGACCTGCTTTCTTTTCTCAAGAGGCCAGAAAATGGGGGAATGGGAGCACAGAACAAAAACATGTCACAATGTACCTGCCTGCTCCTCCTCAAGGTGTTATGTATATAGCCTGTCACCATTAGATCTGTCACCTTTATGTCTGTCACCATTTGATCTGTCACCATTTGGTCTGTCCACCATTAGGTCTGTCACCATTAGGTCTGTCACCTTTAGGTCAGTCACCATTATCTATGTCACCATTAGATCTTTCACCATGAGATCTTTCACCTTTATATCTGTCACCATTAGTTATGTCACCATTAGATCTGTCACCATTAGTTATGTCACCATTATCTCTTTCACCACTAGGTCTGTCACCATTATCTCTTTCACCATTAGGTCTGTCACCATTAGGTTTGTCACCATTAGGTCTGTCACCATTAGATCTGTCACCATTAGATCTGTCCCCATTGTCTGTCACCATTAGATCTGTCACTATTAAGTCTGTCACCATTAGGTCTGTCACCATTAGATCTGTCCCCACTATGAACTCCTGTGTGTGTGTGTGTGTGTGTGTGTGTGTGTGCGTGTATACAAATCTACATCAAATAACACTTGTGTGTACACAATACACTAATGCAAACACATGTGCATCTGTGTGCACACACGTGTTACATGTACGTTATCATATGTGTACACAATACATCACTTCAAACAGATATGCATCTGTGTGCGCACACACACACGCTTAATTTGTGTTATTGTTTACAACACGTCAAGATTAAGATCATTGTATTGGTCAATCACACACAAGGTCCAACTGAAATTTGGCTTCCGCTTTCAACCCAAGCCCTCCGAAAGACACACATACATATACAGGTTTTTGGAAGGTGCTGGGGGCTGCCACACTGGGTGCCTGGTGGTGCTGTTGTTGTGGGGGGGTTAAGTGCCTTGCTCAAGGGCAGAACAGCAAGCAATGGCATCTAGGATTTTATATCAGCAACCCTCTGGTTACCAGCACACTTCCCGTCAGATTTTTCCAGTCGGACCCGGGATTCAAACTGGTAACCCTCCGACTGATGGCGCTCCTATCTAACCGCTAGACAACTCTTACACACATACTGCAAAGTCTGGTCATCCTAATCTCTCTGCTCCACTTTTGCCAAAATGACAAAGAAAAAATAACTCCTTAACTAAAACACACAGGGACTAACCCTACCTGGCATAACACATTTCTAGTGCCATAGACGCTACACATTAATAAAAACTCCAACTCCCATCAGGCCTCATTAGGGCTATCTCTACAGGGCTGTTTGAGTCCCAAATGGCACCCTATTCCCCAGCGCACTACTTTTGACCGGAACCCTATGGGCCCTGGTCAAAAGTAGTGCACTTAATAGGGACTTAGGATGCCATTTGGGACACAGTCTCTATTTCTTTGTATTCTACACTACCTCAGCCAGATCCTCAGAGGAATAAAGACCCATTGTCCCAGACCCGCTTTGTTTTCCTTCACTGTGTCACTGTCTATTCCTGTCACAATAAGGCCCATCCCAAACGGTTACTGGTTCACCAGGCCTGGGAATTTGGCGCCCAAATGCTCCAGAACCCCGGCTACCTCCGTCCGTCTAGCTAGCGCTCGGCGGCGGCACTAACTGGGTTAGGGGGAAAATAGGTCACTCTGGGAACTAAAACAATGTTCTGTTTTGTGAGGAACAGAGGCGGTGGTTGGACCTTATTGAGCTCCGCAGGAATTGAGAGATACAGAGAGTGAACTCTTCTTATAGGAATTATGGGTATAAGGGACAAGCACTAGGGTCAAAGGTCAAGTCAAAAACATAGGACAGAGACACTACAGAACTTACTATGTTCTTCTCATAAGAGCACTATAAAGGTTGTTCCACTAACAATAAACTCACTTGGAAGTAGAAGCCTAAGTATTGTTGTCCATTAGTTTACTCCAATTAGGGGAGGGATGGTAAGGTCGGGAAAATAATAAAGAAGGAAAATACATAAAATATATACAGTACCAGTCAAATGTTTGGACATACCTACTCATTCCAGGGTTTTTCTTTATTTGTTACTATTTTCTACATTGTAGGATAATAGTGAAGACATCAAAACTATGACATAACATATATGGAATCATGTACTAACCAAAAAAGTGTTAAACAAATCAAAATATATTTTATATTTGAGATTCTTCAAAGTAGCCACCCTTTGCCTTGATGACAGCTTTGCACACTCTTGGCATTCTCTCAACCAGCTTCACCTGGAATGCTTTTCCAATAGTCTTGAAGGAGTTCCCACATATGCTGAGCACTTGTTGGCTGCTTTTCCTTCACTCTGCGGTCCAACTCATCCCAAACCATCTCAATTGGGTTGAGGTTGGGTGATTGTGGAGGCCAGGTCATCTGATGCAGCACTCCATCACTCTCCTTCTCGGTCAAATAGCCCTTACACAGCCTGGAGGTGTGTTTTGGGTCATTGTCCTGTTGAAAAACAAATTATAGTCCCACTAAGCGCAAACCAGATGGGATGGCATATCGCTGCAAAATGCTGTTGTAGCCATGCTGGTTAAGTGTGCCTTGAATTCTAAATAAATTACCGACAGTGTCACCAGCAAAGCACCATCACACCTCCTCCTCCATGCTTCACAGTGGGAACCACACATGCGGAGATCATCCGTTCACGTACTTGCGTCTCACAAAGACACAGCGGTTGGAACCAAATATTTCAAATTTGGACTCATCAGACCAAAGGACAGATTTCCACCGGTCTAATGTCCATTGCTCGTGTTTCTTGGCCCAAGCAAGTCTCTTCTTATTATTAGTGTCCTTTAGTAGTGGTTTCTTTGCAGAAATTTGACCATGAACGCCTGATTCACGCAGTCTCCTCTGTGAAGCATTTATTTGGGCTGCAATTTCTGAGGCTGGTAACTCTAATGAACTTATCCTCTGCAGCAGAGGTAACTCTGGGTCTTCCTTTCCTGTGGTGGTCCTCATGAGAGCCAGTTTCATCATAGCGCTTGATGGTTTTTGCGACTGCACACAATGATGAACTATCGTTTCTCTTTGCTTATTTGAGCTGTTCTTGCCATAATATGGACTTGATCTTTTACCAAATAGGGCTATCTTCTGTATACCACCCCTACCTTGTCTCAACACAACTGATTGGCTCAAACGCATTAAGAAGGAAAGAAATTCCACAAATGAACTTTTAACAAGGCACACCTGTTAATTGAAATGCATTCCAGGTGACTACCTCATGAAGCTGGTTGAGAGAATACCAAGAGTGTGCAAAGCTGTCATCAAGGCAAAGGAAGGCTACTTTGAAGAATCTCAAATATAAAATATATTTTGATTTGTTTAACACTTTTTTTGGTTACTACATGATTCCATATGTGTTATTTCATAGTTTGATGTATTCACTATTATTCTACAATGTAGAAAATAGTAAAAAATAAAGAAAACCCTTGAATGAGTAGGCATGTCCCCTTAGCAGAAAAACACCCCCAAAGCATAATGTTTCCACCTCCATGTTTGACGGTGGGGATGGTGTTCTTGGGGTCATAGGCAGCATTGCTCCTCCTCCAAACACGGCGAGTTGAGTTGATGCCAAAGAGCTCGATTTTGGTCTCATCTGACCTCAACACTTTCACCCAGTTCTCCTCTGACTCATTCAGATGTTCATTGGCAAACTTCAGACGGCCCTGTATATGTGCTTTCTTGAGCAGGGGGACCTTGCGGGCGCTGCAGGATTTCAGTCCTTCACGGCGTAGTGTGTTACCAATTGTTTTCTTGGTGACTATGGTCCCAGCTACCTTGAGATCATTGACAAGATCCTCCCGTGTAGTTCTGGGCTGATTCCACACCGTTCTCATGATCATTGCAACTCCACGAGGTGAGATCTTGCATGGGAGGGAGATTGACAGTTATTTTGTGTTTCTTCCATTTGCGAATAATCACACCAACTGTTGTCACCTTCTCATCAAGCTGCTTGGCGATGGTCTTGTAGCTCATTCCAGCCTTGTGTAGGTCTACAATCTTGTCCCTGACATCCTTGGAGAGCTCTTTGGTCTTGGCCATGGTGGAGAGATTGGAATCTGATTGATTGATTGCTTCTGTGGACAGGTGTCTTTTATACAGGTAACAAGCTGAGATTAGGAGCACTCCCTTTAAGAGTGTGCACCTAATCTCAGCTCGTTACCTGTATAAAAGACACCTGGGAGCCAGAAATCTTTCTGATTGAGAGGGGGTCAAATACTTATTTCCCTCATTAAAATGCAAATCAATTTATAACATTTTTTACATGCGTTTTTCTGGATTTATTTGTTGTTATTCTGTCTCTCACTGTTCAAATAAACCTATCATTAAAATTATAGACTGATAATTTCTTTGTCAGTGGGCAAACGTACAAAATCAGCAGGGGATCAAATACTTTTTTCCCTCACTGTATGGCAAGAAAAAGGGTTCATTGGAGTTCTATATACAGAACAGTTAGGGGTGCCATATAAACCCATCAAAAAAAGAAACGTCCTCTCACTGTCAACTGCATTTATTTTCAGCAAACTTAACAACTGAGACATAAACTGAACAAGTTCCACAGACATGTGACTAACAGAAATTGAATAATATCTCCCTGAACAAAGGGGGGGTCAAAAGTAACAGTCAGTATCTGGTGTGGCCACCAGCTGCATTAAGTACTGCAGTGCATCTCTTCCTCATGGACTGCACCATATTTGCCAGTTCTTGCTGTGAGATGTTACCCCACTCTTTCACCAAGGCACCTACAAGTTCCCGGAAATATCTGGGGGGAATGGCCCTAGCCCTCACCCTCCGATCCAACAGGTCCCAGACGTGCTCAATGGGATTGAGATCCGGGCTCTTCGCTGGCCATGGCAGAACACTGACATTCCTGTCTTGCAGGAAATCACGCACAGAACGAGCAGTATGGCTGGTAGCATTGTCATGCTGGAGGGTCATGTCAGGATGAACCTGCAGGTAGGGTACCACATGAGGGATGAGGATGTTCTCCCTGTAACGCACAGCGTTGAGATTGCCTGCAATGACAACAAGCTCAGTCCAATGATGCTGTGCCACACCGCCCCAGACCATGACGGACCCTCCACCTCCAAAACGATCCCACTCGAGAGTACAGGCCTCAGTGTAACGCTCATTCCTTTGACGATAAACGCGAATCCGACCATCACCCCTGTTGAGACAAAACCGCGACTCGTCAGTGAAGAGCACTTTTTGCCAGTCCTGTCTGGTCCAGCGACAGTGGGTTTGTGCCCATAGGCGATGTTGTTGCCGGTGATGTCTGGTGAGGACCTGCCTTACAACAGGCCTACAAGCCCTCAGTCCAGCCTCTTTCAGCCTATTGCGGGCAGTCTGAGCACTGATGGAGGGATTGTGCGTTCCTGGTGTAACTCGGGCAGTTGTTGTTGCCATCCTGTACCTGTCCCGCAGGTGTGATGTTCGGATGTACCGATCCTGTGCAGGTGTTGTTACATGTGGTCTGCCACTGCGAGGACGATCAGCTGTCCGTCCTGTCTCCCTGTAGCGCTGTCTTAGGCATCTCACAGTACGGACATTGCAATTTATTGCCCTGGCCACATCTGCAGTCCTCATGCCTAAGGCACGTTCATGCAGATGAGCAGGGACCCTGGGCATCTTTCTTTTTGTGTTTTTCAGAGTCAGTAGAAAGGCCTCTTTAGTGTCCTAAGTTTTCATAACTGTGACCTTAATTGCCTACCATCTGTAAGCTGTTACGGTCTTAGCGACCATTCCACAGGTGCATGTTCATTAATTGTTTATGGTTCATTGAACAAGCATGGGAAACAGTGTTTAAACCCTTTACAATGAAGATCTGTGAAGTTATTTGGATTTTTACAAATTATCTTTGAAAGACAGGATCCTGAAAAAGGAACGTTTCTTTTTTGCTGAGTTTATGAAGCAACTGATATAACCTTTTTTATAAAAACAAAATCCTAGACTTGTAGGAAATCAAATCAAATCAAATCAAATTGTATTGCCCTGTCACGGTTTCGGCCGAGGCTGCCTCTCTCCCTTGTTCGGGCAGGCTTCGGCGTTCGTTGTCTCCGGAATACTAGCTGCCACCGTTGTATGTTTCATGTTCATTTGCTTTTGTCTGATTGTTGTCACACCTGTTTTCATTTAGTGTCATTAGTGTCCTATTTAGTTCTCGTTGTGTTTGTCAGGTGTTGTGTGTTATTGTTTTTGGTCTGTCGTGTGTAGGGCTGATTTTCGCTATTTCGCTCGGTTGAGCTTCCCTCCACTGCGTGGAGTGTTTACGCACCTGTGTAGTGCGCATTTGTTTTGTTCGCCTTCGTGCGTAATATCGCCTTCGGGCAAGTGTTCTCGTATTTTTCCTTGTTGGAGAGTTACTAAAGTCTGTTGGACTATACTTCGGTGTCCTGCGTTTGATTCCACCACTACACCCACCTACAGCACACGTGACAGATTGCGAATTACTACCGGAGGTTTATCCGGGGTTTTGGACAGGTGGCAGCTCCCATCACGTCTCTCTTGAAGGGGGGCCCGGTGCGTCTGCAGTGGTCAGCCGAGGCGGACAGGGCATTTGGGAGGCTGAAGGACCTGTTTACCTCGGCTCCAGTGCTGGCGCATCCGGATCCCTCTTTACCATTTCAGGTAGAGGTGGACGCGTCTGAGGCCGGTATAGGAGCCGTGCTTTCACAACGATCAGGCGCGCCACCTAAACTCCGCCCCTGTGCTTTTTATTCCAAGAAGCTCAGTCCGGCGGAGCGAAACTATGACGTAGGGGACAGGGAGCTGTTAGCCGTGGTACAGGCCCTAAAGGTGTGGAGGCACTGGCTTGAGGGGGCTCAACACCCTTTCCTCATTTTGACGGACCACCGTAACCTGGAGTACATCCGGGCAGCGAGGAGGCTAAACCCTCGGCAGGCTAGATGGAATATGTTTTGACCCGGTTTACGTTTAAGATCACGTACATCCCTGGGTCCCAGAACGGTAAGGCAGATGCGCTGTCTCGGCGGTATGACACGGAGGAGAGGTCCGTGGAGCCCACTCCCATACTGCCGGAGTCGTGTCTGGTGGCACCGGTAGTGTGGGAGGTCGATGCTGAGCTCGAGCGGGCGTTACGCACCGACCCTAGTCCACCACAGTGCCCGGAGGGTCGGAAGTACGTTCCGCTCGAGGTTCGGGATCGATTGATCTATTGGGCTCACACGTCACCCTCCTCTGGACATCCGGGTATCGGCCGGACAGTGCACTGTCTTAGTGCCAAGTACTGGTGGCCCACGTTGGCAAGGGATGTGAGGGTTTATGTTTCCTCCTGCTCGGTGTGCGCCCAGTGTAAGGCGCCTAGACATCTGCCTAGGGGTAAGTTACTACCCCTGCCCGTGCCACAACGACCATGGTCCCACCTCTCGGTGGATTTCCTTACTGACCTTCCTCCTTCACAGGGGAATACCACTATACTGGTCGTTGTGGACCGGTTTTCTAAGGCCTGTCGTTTACTCCCCATGCCGGGCCTTCCTACCGCCCTGCAAACTGCCGAAGCCCTATTCACCCATGTGTTCCGGCACTACGGGGTACCCGAGGATATTGTGTCTGATCGAGGTCCCCAATTTACCTCCAGAGTCTGGAGGGCCTTTATGGAGCGGTTGGGGGTCTCGGTGAGCCTCACCTCGGGTTACCACCCGGAGAGTAATGGGCAGGTGGAACGTGTAAACCAGGATGTGGGCAGGTTTCTTAGAACATACTGCCAGGACCGGCCGGAGGAGTGGGCAAGATGCTTCCCTGGGCCGAAATGGCCCAGAATTCCCTACGCCATTCCTCCACTAACCTAACCCCTTTCCAATGTGTGTTAGGTTACCAGCCGGTTCTGGCACCCTGGCAGCAGAGCCAGATCGAGGCTCCTGCGGTGGATGAGTGGGCGAGGCGCTCGGAGGAGACATGGAACGCTGCACACGTCCACCTGCAGCGGGCCCTCCGACGTCATAAGGCGAGCGCCGATCTCCACCGCAGTGAGGGACCGGTGTACGCACCTGGTGATCGAGTCTGGCTCTCTACCAGGAACCTGCCCCTCCGCCTGCCCTGTCGGAAACTGGGTCGGCGGTTTGTAGGGCCATTTAAAGTCCTGGGAAGGTTGAACGAGGTGTGTTATAAATTACAGCTACCTGTTGAATATAAGAGTATTAACCCCTCGTTCCATGTGTCCCTTCTCAGGCCGGTGGTAGCTGGCCCACTCCAAGAAAGTGAGATCAGGGAGACTCCTCCGCCCCCATTGGACATCGAGGGGGCACCGGCGTACTCCGTGAGGTCCATCTTGGATTCGAGACGTCGGATGGGGGTCTCCAGTATCTAGTGGAGTGGGAGGGGTACGGTCCGGAGGAGCGGTGCTGGGTGCCGAGGAGAGACATTTTGGACCCGTCTCTCCTGACGGAATTCCATCGGGGGCACCCGACGCACCCTGCTCCGCGTCCTCCGGGTCGTCCCCGAGGCCGGAGTCGGCGCACGTCTGGAGCCGCGCGTCAAGGGGGGGGTACTGTCACGGTTTCGGCCGAGGCTGCCTCTCTCCCTTGTTCGGGCAGGCTTCGGCGTTCGTTGTCTCCGGAATACTAGCTGCCACCGTTGTATGTTTCATGTTCATTTGCTTTTGTCTGATTGTTGTCACACCTGTTTTCATTTAGTGTCATTAGTGTCCTATTTAGTTCTCGTTGTGTTTGTCAGGTGTTGTGTGTTATTGTTTTTGGTCTGTCGTGTGTAGGGCTGATTTTCGCTATTTTGCTCGGTTGAGCTTCCCTCCACTGCGTGGAGTGTTTACGCACCTGTGTAGTGCGCATTTGTTTTGTTCGCCTTCGTGCGTATTATCGCCTTCGGGCAAGTGTTCTCGTATTTTTCCTTGTTGGAGAGTTACTAAAGTCTGTTGGACTATACTTCGGTGTCCTGCGTTTGATTCCACCACTACACCCACCTACAGCACGCGTGACATGGCCACATGCCCCCGAATACAACAGGTGCAGACATTACAGCGAAATGCTTACTTACAGCCCTTAACCAACAGTGCATTTCTTTTTTATAAAAAAAGTAAAATAAAACAACAACAAAAAAGTGTTGAGGGAAAAAAAGAGCAGAAGTAAAATAAAATAACAGTAGGGAGGCTATATATACAGGGGGGTACCGGTGCAGAGTCAATGTGCGGGGGCACCGGCTAGTTGAGGTAGTTGAAGTAATATATACGTGTGGGTAGAGTTAAAGTGACTATGCATAAATAATTAACAGAGTAGCAGCAGCGTAAAAAGATGGGGTAGGAGACATCGTTACATAGTACACTTTTAGAAAAAAAGGTGCCATCTAGAACCAGAAAGGGTTCTTCGGCTGTACCCATAGGAGAACCCTTTTAGGAACCCTTTTTGGTTGCAGGTAGAACCCTTTGGGTTCCATATAAAACCCTTTTTACAGAGAGTTCTACATGGAACCCAAAAGGGTTCTACCTTAAACCAAAAAAGGTTCTACTTAGAACCAAAAAGGGTTCTCCATTGTGGACAGGCCAAAAAATATTTTGGCTTTTGGAACCCTTTTTTCTAATAGTGTATGTGCCAGGATACAGCCTTGCCTTGAACCATTGTTGATGTTGAAGGTGGGAGAGATTCCCTAAATCACCTTTTTCACTAAACAGTAGAACTCAGGCTTATTTCCATACAAATACAACTCATACTAACCGACAGGCCCATATATCAGCACAATATCAGGCATTCCCTTCAAGAGCATATCGAGCACAGACAGGGTACATTGATATCTGATAGTGGAGAACAGAAGCAACCTGATCTGAATGGCATGAGCATCACTAATACATTGATTTCATCCCTCCATCTCATCAAATTGCTACACCATGGAAGATTACAGAGATGTCGGATACAGACATAAAGTTGGAATCAGGGTACTTCTATCTGATATGATAAAACGCTAAAGTCTGTGATCATCATCTGCATCATTGTTGTCATCCTTATATAAGTATGAAAGAAATGAGGAGAGTGATACTACTCGTACTGCTACGTACTGCTGAATTGATCCACAGTGCCTTGGCATGTTTATTAACGATTTGTGCTGTAACACACACCACCGGTTACATAAGGCCGGTCCTGGTTTGTGTGTGTGTCGGTGTGTGTGTGTCTGTGTGTGTGTGTGTGTGTTTGCTTCGGTTACACTCTAACTGCATGCCAGGTTCTGGGAATAGCCCTGGGGGACAAGGTAGAGTTACAAGGGAAAATCTTACACACACTCGCCCTTAATGTCAAAACCGACCCTTTGCACACAGTAACTTACTCAAAGAGAAGCACCACCATTGAAGCACCAGTCTGGAAAAAACGATTTCACAAAGATCTGTAATTTTACGATCCAGAGAAAGTCCATTTACAGCACAGTTATGAACTACATAGTTAACCAAATACGCCATTAATCCATCAGTTTTAATAAATCAAGCCATGCTATATGGTATGTTTTCTTGTTTGAACTCTTTTAACATTACTATAAACATGAATGGCTAAAACATGGGGTTATGGGAAAGGAAATGGAGAAATAGCAAGAAAAAAAGAGAGGAATAGCAAGTAGCTTACAATGAAACGAAGTCTCGTTCACCTGCCGGCTTGGTAGTGATTAGCCAGGGGATAAGGTTACTTACAATCAACAGCCTTAAGTATTCTGAACCTAAAAACTACATACCACACCTTTCTACACAGTGTCATAGTACAACAGACCCAAAACTGTCAGAGAAATGGTATGCTGCATAACTTTATGCAAAAGCGTCACAAAGTGACTCTATAAATTGATACCAGGCTGTACATACAGTACATAACATAGTGTAGGTATGTGCATTGAACTATGTGTTCTATCACTGTTCAGAATAGCTTTGGCTTTTCTCAGTCAACCCTTCATGATAAACAAGAGAGTTACCCGTGAGAGTCATTCATCTCTATACAGTAATCAGCCTACACACACCCAATGCTTATTTTACATTGATTGGCAGTAGTTCTGTTTATCCTGACCTGCTAGACCAAATAAATGTAACTGAATGACCACATAAGCACCATATAGTCACATCAAAGTATGTATTTGAGGTTGGACATAAAGCAGGTAGCATGGCTGTGTTTACACAGGCAGCCCAATTCTGATATATTGCCCTATTATGGGCAAAGGTTCTGATCTGATTGGTGAAAATACCAATAAGTGGCAAAAGATCAGAATTGGGCTGCCTGTGTAAACAGCCATTCTGTGCTACTGATAAGGGTTTGTGCATAACCTTTTGACGCATGCCTATGATTAAATGTGTATGTCTGCTGTAAAAAAAAAAATTTTATCAAAGCACTTGAAGTAAGGGGCAGTTGTTGTAGCCTTATGTAACTTGTTTACTCGTTATCAAAAGCTTATTTGGAGGGACTGGTGAAGAATTTGATCTATTCAATTGAATTATATGGTCATTTCAGTGTCTGCCACATGGTATCCTTCTGCAGCTGTTATTACATGCTATCAAAGACGTACACTTTAGCTTGTCATACCATAATTCCTTCATAAATACTCAACTGTTTTAATTTATGATATATTAATGCCTGCTTATAAACACCTCATTGACAATAGCTTCAATAAGGGAAAGGGATACCTAGTCAGCTGTACAACTGAATGCATTCAACTGAAATGTGTATTCTGCATTTAACCCAACCCCTCTGAATCAGAGAGGTGCGGGGGGCTGCCATAATCAACATCCACGGCGCCTGGGGAACAGTGGGTTCACTGCCTTGCTTAGGGGCAGAACGACAGATTTTTGACCGATTTTTACCTTGTCAGCTCGGTGATTCGATCCAGAAACCTTTCGGTTACTGGCCCAACGCTCCTACCCGCCAGGCTACTTCATTACACTCCAGTCACAAAGCGGAACGCCTGTCTGTTGTTCCATCAAATCGGTCTGTTGAAGATTCCAAGCGTAGCTATAAAAACCAAACAGGCTGACCATAGCTACAGAGAGGGCCGGATGGCTCACAGCCATACCAGTTAATAGAGATCAAAGAATCAACGTATGGGTGCAGCTGGAAAAACAGGTCATCCACTCCAGTGGAGGCTGGTGACTTGAAAAATTGGGAGACCCACGGTATAGGCACGGAATGCACAGAGACGTCAAAGTGTGTTTAAAAAATCATCAGAGTCATTATTTTAACCTAAAGCATTTAATAAAGACATTTATAGTACAATATTATGGGGAATGGGAATGAGAGGGCTACTTACACAGTGTTGGGAAGGGATCACAGCAGTGATTGAATGAGGGTATGAGGCATGAGTTGAGGTGTTCAGAGGCTTGACTTCAGTGCAGGATAGGATTTGACTGGGAAGACAAGAAACAATAACACAACACACTACACAGTTAGACAAAAGAGCTAAGAATGAGTTAGTCCAAGCAAGGAGTAAAATCATTGATGAGAAAATTGATAGGGGTACTCACAGTGCTTGGAGAGGAAGCATTCATTGTGCAAGTGGATGAGAGGGTACATGAGACGTGGCTTCAGTTCATGTCAGGAGAGAGTTGACAGTGGTAGTGGTCATCACCTCTTAATCAGGGAACAGGAGGGGACTTAGCTGGAAATACAAATAACAGATACAATCCATTACAGCTGCGCCATCGTAGGTTTGAACAACAAGTTTCTCCATGATGTTAAACACAGACTGCGCATCTCGCCCACTAAGTACATCAAAGTAGCCCAATAATTGTTCCTGGATAAAGCCCTGTTCATCCACATACCTGACGATAACTGACATCTGCAAGCAGACTGGTGGCACCATAGGTCCCACTCCCAGAGTGGGGGGGCAATTTTTTCCCCCTGGGGCCTGGAGTTTTTCCTTATCTGTTAACCTAACCAGGAAAACTCTGGAACCTATAAGGTATGACAGTGATTAATCAGTTGTTAAAAGGTTTTATAAGAGCTATGATGGGACCAGTTTTTCCTAAAGAGGTCACATGGTTTAAAAAAACTGGGGGGGGGGGGATCCTGGCCCTGGAGGGGATGAAAACCCTGTTAAACTGCAGCAATTCATATGAAATATATTTAGACTAGATTAGGAGGGAGATTTCCTCTACCCAGACACAGAGACAACAACTGATAGACAACAGAACTCACAGGGCTGAGCTTGCTTTATGCGTGTTTGCATCATGCAGGCCTATGCAACTGTAGGCCTTATAAAACATTTACTCACATCTGTCATCACTACTATGTTGGCTGATTAATTCCAGTTAATAATGTTGGATTGAAAACGTATAGGCAGCCTAGCCAGCCCAATTTTGAATAAAACCAAATTTGATCACATTCACATTTTCTCCTGACACACAAATGGACTATAAATACATAATGTTACCAATTAGTTACCCTGACCAGATGAACAGGGTGCAAAGGCTGTATGCAGCTGCTCTTATTAGTAGCCTACAGTTGATCAGACTGAATATCGTTTTCATCCTATACAGCATGTCAGATCTCTAATGTTTAGGTGTAGCCTAGGCTGCTGCAACATTTATGTCATGAGTTTTTGCTTGTGTCTGTCCTGAGTGATTATGTGTTATCATCTTTACTAAATAAATAACGGAGGAAAGTGGAAAGCCTACTTGAGCGTGGGCGAAGAAAATGTGCTGCATCAACCTCTCTCTTTAATCTAACCTTTAATGGATGATGCGATGGAAGCAATCAAATCATTCTGAATTGATTTCGACATCCCAGAAAATACAGTAGAAAGTTCCATATGTTCAGCAAGTAAAGCATCATAACGTGCAATTACCGAAGCAAGCTCCTTGTAGTTGCACTTGTTAGTGGGAACTTTCCCTCTCGTCGTGTCCTCTAAAAGCCAACTTTGCTACTGAAGTTAGCAAGGCAAATTGAGATAAATTGCAGTGACTGGACACAAAAATAAAGTTCTAAAACCAAGAAAACAATTTATAATCTACCATCTCCGTCTCCTGTAATTTGAAGAAACTAATTTGAATTGAATAATATCCCAAAAATGCTGAACTATCACTTTTCAATCATTCTCCGGAAGTGGTCATGATTACAATGTAGGTCTATGGAAGGGGTTGAGTCTTACGAGCCTCCTAGGTTTTGTATTGAAGTCAATGTACCCAGAGGAGGAGAGAAGCTAGCTGTCCTCCAGCTACACCATGGTGCTACCCCAGAGAGTGCTGTTGAAGTTACTATAGACCTTCATTGCAAAACACTGTGTTTTAATCAATTACTTGGTGACATATGAATATATTTAGGATAGTTTTATCTAAAAATGATAACTTTTTTAGTGTTTCACTATTTTTATTTTTATGAAATTTCACTGGGAAGGATGATCCTTCCCTTCCTCCTCTGAGGAGCCTCCACTGATCCACTACCATTGTTGGTGATCAAGACCTGGGTTAAAATGTACTACAATGATTTCAAATACTTTATATGGGCTTGATTGAGCTTGCCTGGCACAATGGAACCAATAGAATATCTGCAAAACTGCAAACCTTGCCCACCTGGCACTCCAGACAGGCTAAAGCAAACTAAATATATTTGAAAGATTTCAAATAGTATTTGAACCCAGGTCTGTGGTAAGCGTGTGTACACGGACATGGACTGGGGTGACCCTGGCCATATTCAGAGCATACTTATTGATGTTGGCCATGTCAAGAATGAAGCCAGGAGCAGGGGGTTTCAGGCGGCTTGCCAAGCAAACCAGCACGGAGACGAAACGCAGATCGTGGAACTCACGGTGATTACAAAGTATGCAGTAGAGTAAACTATGTAGAGAGAGCCCTCCCGATATGAGGGCAAACATCGGCGAGCAGTATTTGGGGGAGTCTGTGAACTAGAACAGCGGTTCTGCAGTTCATCCACAGAGACATAGGTGCTGTCAAAATTGGCAAGTCATGTAGTTGCGTTTGAGAACAAGGTTCACTCGCAGGTTCGTTTTAAACTCTAGGCTGAGTTGGAGTTATCGGATGATGAGTTGATGACACTAAGGTTTTCTAAGGTTTTTTGGACACGCGTGCCGTCGCTGCGGTCAGTGGCTGTATTTTCTCCTGATTTTTAATGTGATTGCCATTGACAAACAGCGAAACCTGGGGCCCAAAGGGACCACTGTTTCTCTGCGCAAATATTGACTGGAGCTATTGTCGTCATCAGCTGGGAAGGGGTCACTGACATGAGGTTCGATGAGGAGACACAAGCGTCAGAACACAGACGGTAGTCAACGAAGCATGTTGCACCATGTTTAGGTCACATTATGTAGGCTGTAGGATGTCGACGAGTTTGACCAATACACTGTTGTTAGATATGATGGTATAATCAAGGTGGGAGAACAATTGTTTCTAGAGTATGTTTCTCTCCTCTCATCAGAAGAACATGTTGCTCCCAGAATGCACTTTTCTCATATGGAAATCTTTTCAGAATTTATTTTGCCATTTGTCTATTTTGCAGTGCATAATGAAAGACATAGATCGTGTGCGGTTCATGAGTTCTATATGTACGGCTCATTTAAAGTACTGTAATGGAATTCCTATCAGAAACACATGTCACTGTTGTGATTCAAAACTGCAGCACTCATTTGTACTTTTTACCCACCTCAAAATATCTTATAAAACTATTTAAGAACATATTGTTCCAGAGATTTCACTAAAACTGTGTTACCGTGTCAAAATGTACTTAAGTCTTACAGCCCAAAAGGTGACTTAGTTGATATTCAGACCTCGTGCAGCCGGAGTTGCACAAAGGTTAGGGATCAAACATGTGACCCTACGTCGCAGGTCAGCCTGGTCTCATAGAATAGACGTAACATAGTAAATGTAAATACCGCACACTCAAATTAGTATGATATGTTACGTTTGGTATGGTTACATAAGACAGATGGTTACTTAAGGCAAAAACGAAAGTAGGGTGGTTGGCCAGGGTGGATGGGTGGGCGTATAATGCGAACGTCTAGCGACCCAAAGTTTGCGAGTTCAAATCTCATCACTGATAACTTCAGCATTTTAGCTAATTAGCAACTTTTCAACTACTTACTACTTTTTAGCTACTTTGCAACTACTTACCAGGTTAGCTAACCTTCCCCTAACCCTAACCCCAACATTAACCCTTTAACTTAACTCCTAAATTTAACCATTAACCCAAACCCCTAGCTTAGCTAACGTTAGTCACCTAGCCACCTAGCTAGAATTTCTAACATATCATACTTTTTGGGAATTCGTAACATATAGTACGTTTTGCAAATTCGTAACATATAATACAAATTGTAATTCGTAACATATCATACAAAATTGGTGATAGACTTCCACAAATTAATACATACAATACGTAATGTAACAAATTATACTAAATGGAGTATCTCGGATTTACATACAGAACTATACGAAATGCTCTGAGACCAGGTTGCACATATTAGGGGTCAAGGTGACAAAGTGACAGTCCTATGTGTGTTAGGGGTCAAAGTGACAGTCCCATGTGTGATCCCACGTCACAGCTTAGCAGTCCCATGTGTGATCCCACATCACAGGATCCCAATCCATAGTGGGTATCTCGTGCTTGCAGATTAAAACACTGTGTCATTGCATTCCTATCACTATCTTGTCCCTCACATCACACAACTATTCCAAATATTCCCTTGACAGAACAATCCCAGAATCCCACTGTAAATTTGAGGTCAAGGGTCAAACCCTTCACAGTTTCCCTCCACACCATCAACCTGCAACACTTCATTTATGCTACAGTTAGCACCTTGCCACACAGGCTGTGATCACTTCACTGACTTTAGCATGCACACTGTAATTCCCCCTAGTCTTAACATTGCCTGTGAATGAATGGAGGTGAATGGAGACTGAACAATATCAAAAGGATCAAAAGGCTGTGACTTAGCATACACACATGCGTGTACGCACACAAACACACGTGCACATGTACACGCTCGCTCGCACACACACATACACGCACACACATACACAGTAAGTCAGTCAACCTTGAGAAATGCCTTTGCGAACAGCTGACACAACACAGTGAAATCTCACGGCATACAAAATTCTGAGTGTGATGACACCATGTTGTGCAAGTTTACCGTCTCTCTTCTCTATTCTTGGCCATGAGATGTTATGTTGCATAACAACTACAGTCTGATTTTCTCGGCCCAATCAGGAAACAGAGTGACTGTGACCTCCTGACCATGACAGACCAGACGTGACCTGGCATCATCATAGAATGTCACCAGGTCTCTCAGCTACACTCATTGAAATTTCGGCCCAAATGTGCTGACATTATAGTCCATGTCTCTCCAAGTATTCCAGCAAATTCTCTCAGAGACTGAAGACAATGATAACAAGTAAGAATATGGTGTGGTTGAGGTAAATGAAATAATGTTAACACTTTCAGAAGTAAAGAACACAAGAGACGCCGGATTCAAAACTTATAATTTTTCAATTTAAATTATTATATAAAATTATTGCTACCAATAGAATGTTATTTGTATGGGGGATACAATCTTCCCAGCTCTGCAGATTTGGCTGTGAAGAGACAGAATCATTAGATCATTTGTTTTGGTACTGTCCATTTGTAGCTTGTTTCTGGACACAGGTCCAGGAATGGCTGAAGGATTGCAATATTTGCATGGCGCTGACCCTGCAGATAGCACTACTGGGTGATCTGAAAAGTCATAGTCAATCGATCAATAAACTAATAATACTTTTAGCAAAAATGTTTATTTTCAATTCACAAACTGTAGAAACAATGAGAATAGAAAGGTTCAGAACTTTTGTAAAACATCACAGTACAGTTGAAATATATATGGCAAATAGAAATCCAATATGGATGGTGTTGAGAGATAGATGGGAGGTGTTGAATGGCGCTGAAGGATGGGACTAATAACAACAACCAATAACAACAAGATAACTAGTGTAAGACATGCTGTGTCCATAATAAGTATATAGGTTATATATTGTGAGCTTTTGTGAAAGAGCACAGTTAGAAATATATGGCATATAGAAGCATACCAGATGGACATCATGAAAATGATCGGAGGAAGTTCAGGAGTAAAAACAAACAAAATATAATTATTGACTGTGTCCATCAAATGTATATAGTATGTATAAGCATGAAGTAAAGGCCTAAGCATTGTTGTTCACTAGTTTACTCCAATTAGGGAAGGGATGGTGGAGTTGGAAAGTAATAAAGGAAAATATATATATTTTTAAAGGATATGTATGTATATATATATATATATATATATATATATATATATATGTATTTATATGCGTATATGTATGTATGTGTATGTATATGCGTATATGTATGTATGTGTATGTATGTGTATATACACTGCTCAAAAAAATAAAGGGAACACTTAAACAACACAATGTAACTCCAAGTCAATCACACTTCTGCCCCCTCAGGGGTGCGTGCTCAGTCCCCTCCTGTACTCTCTGTTCACCCATGACTGCATGGCCAGGCACGACTCCAACACCATCATTAAGTTTGCCGACGACACAACAGTGGTAGGCCTGATCACCGACAACGATGAGACAGCCTATAGGGAGGAGGTCAGAGATCTGGCCGTGTGGTGCCAGGACAACAACCTCTCCCTCAACGTGACCAAGACAAAGGAGATGATTGTGGACTACAGGAAAAAAAAGAGGACTGAGCACGCCCCATTCTCATCGACCGGGGCTGTAGTGGAACAGGTTGAGAGCTTCAAGTTCCTTGGTGTCCACATCACCAACGAACTATCATGGTCCAAACACACCAAGACAGTCGTGAAGAGGGCACGACAAAGCCTATTCCCCCTCAGGAGACTAAAAAGATTTGGCATGGGTCCTCAGATCCTCAAAAAATTCTACAGCTGCACCATCGAGAGCATCCTGACTGGTTGCATCACCGCCTGGTATGGCAACTGCTTGGCCTCTGACCGCAAGGCACTACAGAGGGTAGTGCGTACGGCCCAGTACATCACAGGGGCAAAGCTCCCTGCCATCCAGGACCTCTATACCAGGCGGTGTCAGAGGAAGGCCCTCAAAATTGTCAAAGACTCCAGTCACCCTAGTCATAGACTGTTCTCTCTGCTACCGCACGGCAAGCGGTACCGGAGTGCCAAGTCTAGGTCCAAAAGACTTCTCAACAGCTTCTACCCCCAAGCCATAAGACTCCTGAACAGCTAATCATGGCTACCCGGACTATTTGCACTGCCCCCCCACCCCATACTTTTTACGCTGCTGCTACTCTGTTAAGTATTTATGCATAGTCACATTAACTCTACCCACATGTACATATTACCTCAACTACCTCAACTAGTCGGTGCCCCCGCACATTGACTATGCAACGGTACCCCCCTGTATATATAGCCTCCCTACTGTCACTTTATTCTATTGTATATATAGCCTCCCTACTGTCACTTTATTTTTACTTCTGCTCTTTTTCTCAACACTTTTTTGTTGTTGTTTTATTCTTACTTTTTTGTTTAAAATAAATGCACTGTTGGTTAAGGGCTGTAAGTAAGCATTTCACTGTAATGTCTGCACCTGTTGTATTCGGCGCATGTGACCAATAAAATTTGATTTGATTTGATTTGATATGTATGTATGTGTATGTATGTGTATATACACTGCTCAAAAAAATAAAGGGAACACTTAAACAACACAATGTAACTCCAAGTCAATCACACTTCTGTGAAATCAAACTGTCCACTTAGGAAGCAACACTGATTAACAATACATTTCACATGCTGTTGTGCAAATGGAATAGACAACAGGTGGAAATTATAGGCAATTAGCAAGACACCCCCAATAAAGAAGTGGTTCTGCAGGTGGTGACCACAGACCACTTCTCAGTTCCTATGCTTCCTGGCTGATGTTTTGGTCACTTTTGAATGCTGGCGGTGCTTTCACTCTAGTGGTAGCATGAGACGGAGTCTACAACCCACACAAGTGGCTCAGGTAGTGCAGCTCATCCAGGATGGCACATCAATGCGAGCTGTGGCAAGAAGGTTTGCTGTGTCTGTCAGCGTAGTGTCCAGAGCATGGAGGCGCTACCAGGAGACAGGCCAGTACATCAGGAGACGTGGAGGAGGCCGTAGGAGGGCAACAACCAGCAGCAGGACTGCTACCTCCGCCTTTGTGCAAGGAGGAGCAGGAGGAGCACTGCCAGAGCCCTACAAAATGACCTCCAGCAGGCCACAAATGTGCATGTATCTGCTCAAACGGTCAGAAACAGACTCCATGAGGGTGGTATGAGGGCCCGACGTCCACAGGTGGGGGTTGTGCTTACAGCCCAACACCGTGCAGGACGTTTGGCATTTGCCAGAGAACACCAAGATAGGCAAATTCGCCACTGGCGCCCTGTGCTCTTCACAGATGAAAGCATGTTCACACTGAGCACATGTGACAGACGTGACAGAGTCTGGAGACGCCGTGGAGAACGTTCTGCTGCCTGCAACATCCTCCAGCATGACCGGTTTGGCGGTGGGTCAGTCATGGTGTGGGGTGGCATTTCTTTGGGGGGCCGCACAGCCCTCCATGTGCTCGCCAGAGGTAGCCTGACTACCATTAGGTAGCGAGATGAGATCCTCAGACCCCTTGTGAGACCATATGCTGGTGCGGTTGGCCCTGGGTTCCTCCTAATGCAAGACAATGCTAGACCTCATGTGGCTGGAGTGTTTCAGCAGTTCCTGCAAGAGGAAGGCATTGATGCTATGGACTGGCCCGCCCGTTCCCCAGACCTGAATCCAATTGAGCACATCTGGGACATCATGTCTCGCTCCATCCACCACAGACTGTCCAGGAGTTGGCGGATGCTTTAGTCCAGGTCTGGGAGCAGATCCCTCAGGAGACCATCCGCCACCTCATCAGGAGCATGCCCAGGCGTTGTAGGGAGGTCATACAGGCACGTGGAGGCCACACACACTACTGAGCCTAATTTTGACTTGTTTGAAGGACATTACATCAAAGTTGGATCAGCCTGTAGTGTGGTTTTCCACTTTAATTTTGAGGGTGACTCCAAATCCAGATCTCCATGGGTTGATAAATTTGATTTCCATTGATAATTTTTGTGTGATTTTGTTACAGCAGACAGAAGATACCAGAGGATGTTGAGTGTCTGCCATCTCTCTCTCTCTGCATTTCTCTCTCTCCATCTCTCTCTCACGTCTGCTCTCAAACCTCTCCTACACAGATGTGTAACCTGCCCCTCTTTTGCAATTGTCTGTCTGCTGAGAAAACTCTGTCTTCTAAGTCTATTTAATGCCCATGTTTTTCAGGCTGACTATTCATGATTGCCAAAGGAGGCCATTTTCACTCCTCCTGAAACCACAATGGGGGAGAAAGTTAAACAGACAACATCTGTAAATAGGGCCTAGTCAGACTTGCTGGTACCAGTTCGAAGCAGAGGGTGTTCCGCAAACTGTTTCTACTTATGCCAATTGTTTTCTCTCCATGCATACATGTATCATTATTACAATTAACTCCATGTTTAGGGGTTTTAACTATAGTTAGAGACATCACCCAGCCAACAGCAATAAATGGAATGTAATACCACAGAAATACAAACAACTCATTATTTTCAACTTCCAACTTTTCACATTATGTAAAAAGTTAATGAACGACACTAAAACAGGTCAAAGTTTATTTCTCAATGTGTGTGAGCTGGAAAGTTACTGTAAGGCAGGGGTCGACAACAGGCAGCCGCAGCCCAAACCGACAAGATGGCGCAGACAGACACGGTCGCCCTGTTTCCAGCTCCTAGCCAACTTTGCAGTATATACAGTATACATATATATTTTGTTGTGTTCTTTCTTACATTATTTGCTCATAACTTTTCTTGTATTATTACCTACAGCCAAAAATAACTTTTGGATATTATATCGGCGGTCACTCACCAGAAATTCAACCAGAAATGTGTGGTAACTTACAAGAGGAACTCAAGTCCTTTTGTTCTCCCGATCTGAAAAACCTCACTATTAAATACTGACCGCATTACCTCACGTGAGAATTTTCTTCGGTCATCATCACTGCCGTGTATATTCCCCCCAAACCGATACTTCAATGGCTCTCAAGGAACTACACTGGACTTAGTGCAAACTGGAAATCGCATATCCTAAGGCCGCATTTATTGAAGCTGGGGACTTTAATAAAGGAAATCTACCGAAATTCTATCAACACATCTCCTGTACTGCATCGAACACTCTACACTCAGCAAAGCAGATCACGCCGCCATTCTCTCCTCCCCACCTATAGGCAGAAACGTAAGCAGCAAGCACCCATGGTGAGGACTGTTCAACATTGGTCTGACCAATCTGAATCTATGCTTGTTTTGATCAGGCGGACTGGGAAATGTTCCGGGTCGCCTCTGAGAATAGTATTGATGTATACACTGACTCGGTGACTGGGTTCATCAGGAAGTGCATAGAGGATGTTGTTCCCACTGTGACAATTGGAACATCTCCAAACCAAAAACCATGGATAGATGGCAGCATCCACGCAAAACTAAAAGCGCAAACCACCACATTTAACCACAGCAAGGTGACTGGGAACAGTCCAGCTATGACCTCTGTAAGGCAATCAAAGAGGCAAAACTACAGTACAGGGACAAAGTGGATCTCAATTGACCGGCTCAGACACGAGACGCATGTGGCAGGGACTCCAGACAATCACAATGATAAAGGGAAAGCCAGCCACGTCGCGGACACCGATGACTCGCTCCCGGACAAGGTGAACACCCGCTTTGAGGAAAAAACACAGAGCCACCAATGCGGGCCCCACCGCTCTCGTTCTCCGTGGCCGACGTGAATAATACATTTAAGCGTGTTAACCTTCGCAAGGCTGCCGGCCCAGATGGCATCCCAAGCCACATCCTCAGAGCTTGTGCAGACCAGCTGGCTGGAGTGTTTACAGATATATTCAATCTCTTCCTATCCCAGTCTGTTGTCCCCACGTGCTTCAAGATGTCCACCATTGTTCCTGTACCCAAGAAAGTGAAGATAACTGAACTAAATGACTATTGCCCCATAGCACTCACTTCTGTCATCATGAAGTACTTTGAGAGGATAGTTAAGGACCACCTCCACCTTACCCAACACCCTAGACCCACTACAATTTGCACACCGCCCTAAGAGATCCGTGGACGACGCAATTGCCATTGCACTGCACACTGCCCTATCCCACCTGGACAAGAGAAATACCTATGTAAGAATGCTGTTCATCGACTACAGCTCAGCCTTCAACACCATAGTGTCCTCCAAGCTTATCACGAAGCTCAGGGCCCTGGGTCTGAACCCCGCCCTGTGCAGCTGGGTCCTAGACTTCCTGACGGGCCCAGTTGGTGAAGGTAGGCAACAACACCTCCGCCATGCTGATTCCCAATACGGGGGCCCCACAGGGGTGCGTTCTCAGCCTCCTACTGTACTCCCTGTTCACCCATGACTGCATTGTCATGCACGTCTCCAACTCAATCATCACATTTGCTGATGACACAACAGTGGTAGGACCAATTACCAAAAATGACGAGACAGCCTACAGGGAGGAGGGGAGAGCCCTGGAAGAGTGGTGCCAGGAAAATAATCTCTCCCTCAACGTCAACAAAATTAAGGAGCTGATCGTGGACTACAGGAGACAGCATCCACATCTATATACCTGAAATTGTCCCACCACACTGACAGCGTGGTGAAGAAGGCTCGACAGCGCCTCTTCAACGTCAGGAGGCTGAAGAAATTCAACTTGGCCCATAAGACCGCCACAAACTTCTACAGATTGAGAGCATACTGTCGGGCCGATTAACCAAAATGTTGGTTATTTTTCGGTTTTTAAACAACTAATTGACCGACATCAGTTTATTTATTTATTTGAATTCCATATTGTTCTGTTTTTTTATGTGAGTTTCTCTAGAGATAAATCAGATCCAGCCTGAACTGTGCAATGTAGTAGGGAGTTTCCAACAGGCAAATATTCTACATACGCTAAATGACCAAAAGTATGTGGACACCTGCTTGTCGAACATGGAGTTGGTCCCCCCTTTGCTGCTATAACAGCCTCCACTCTTCTGGGAAGGCTTTCCACTAGATGTTGAAACATTGCTGTGGGGACTTGCTTCCATTCAGCCACAAGAGCATTAGTGAGGTTGGGCACTGATGTTGGGCGATTTAGGCCTGACTCGCAGTCGGCGTTCCAATCCATCCCAAAGGTGTTCGATGGAGTTGAGGTGTTGCAACCGAGGACAGACGATTTTTACGTGCTATGCGCTTCAGCACTCAGTCAGTGGCGGCTCCTGAAAAAATTCTCAGGAGGGGCAATTTTTCTGATGATTTAGGTGACCTACACACATTTTAAAAAAGATATGTCCAGCAACAACATGAAGACAGGGGCAGCATATAAGTCAATACCAGAAGCATTTATTGACTGATCTGGGGAGATGGATTCCAGTTTCTGTGACAGATTATAAATAATCTCTGATGCCTTTGTTATATTAGCTTTTGGTTGAATGTACTGTCGTAGTAAATATATAATGTTATAGCTTGGTCTGACTAAAATCTTGTGCATGACCCATTTTGTGTTGGGCGTTTGTTTTCAATCAATGCTGTTCCTATCCTATAACAATGGACAAAAGAGTCCTATCTTGTCAGCCTTGTCAGCAGGTGGCCAAGGACAACACCCACGCCATAGGTCTCTCAGTTCTTCCAACTCACGAGTTCTTGCTCTGAGGACACACACACACACACACACACACACACATCATCACTGATAACACACACACACACACACATCATCACTGTTAAACACACACACACACACACACAAAAATCCCCTCTCTTTAGGCTGAACATTTGAAGACAGAGAACCCGACTCAGAGCCAATGCAACAGTGGAGGGGACCTCGCCCAACTCATCAGGACCAATCAGAAGATCAGAACTACTAGATTCAACCTACATCATTTATTGTATAAAATGTCTGCACACAATGTTTTCGGGGCTCTCTTCTCCCTAAGAGTTTGACGAAACGAGTCCGTGCACGCGATTCCAGATATCTTTACCTCTGAATAAACTGCCTTTATTATACCATATCCACCCTGTCCAAAGTCTCTACTTGGTCTCAGTTCTCCAGTAAACTTGTGATTATCAACAGTACACAACGGTAACAAACAATTGGGGGAACTCACGGGGCAGATAGTAAGGTCGCAATGACACAGAAAGCAGTTCAATGTCGGGGTACAGAGTCGCTCTCTTACCAGGATCGCGGTCCGCTCTGACCAGGGTGAAGCCGGCCGGCTCCACTTCTCTGTCCGGGACTCTGTCATCCAGCCAAGTCTCCCAGCTGTATTGGATTCCGCTGCCAGCAGCGTTTTCATTATTTAGTCCGTTCGTAGCGGGTATGTACACGATCAACAAGATCAGTCCAAAACCCACCACTGGAAATCCATGGTTGGCAGAATGTTTGTAAACTAAGTCTACAAATTAAAAACATAAAATAACGCCACACTGCAGGTCGCAACAGAGACGCTGCTAGCCGCTATTGTCTTAGTTACGTTCATGGTTACGTCACGTATGACGAAAGCGCGTAAGTGCAAGCCCACAGACACCCATAGAGAATGTATTGAAAGCTTTGAAATTTGAAAAAATAGATTTTACATGACAGGCTATGAGAGACTTCTGGGCGATTTTCAACCTGACTGAAATCGCCCCAAAAACGGGCGGGGCCATTTGAAGCACGACTTTAGCCTGATTTGACATTTAGTGGCTGGCAGATCAGACGTGAACACTGATAACTACTGTTGCCGTGATATAATTGATTAGAAAAAAAATCCCTTCCTTTTCCCGTTTGGCAGTGCGTCGCCCATATCGCCCTATTGAACAGGCCGTCCCTGCACTCAGTGGTCCCGTTTTGTGAGCTTGTGGGGCCAACCACTTCGCGGCTGAGCCATGGTGCTCCTAGACGTTTCCACTTCACAATAACAGCACTTACAGCTCTAGCATGGCAGAAATTTGACAAACTGACTTGTTGGAAAGGTAGCATCCTATGACGGTGCCACGTTGAAAATCACTGAGCTCTTCAGTAAGGGCCATTCTACTGCCAATGTTTGGGCTGCGGCTGCTTGATGTTCTACATCTGTCAGCAATAGGTGTGGCTGAAATAGCAGAATCCACTAATTTGAAGGGGTGTCCACATACTTTTGTATACACTACCAGTCAAAAGTTTGGACCACCTACTCATTCAAGGGTTTTTCTTTATTTTTACTATTTTTTACATTGTAGAATAATAGTGAAGACATCAAAACTATAAAAATAACACATATGGAATTATGTAGTAACCAAAAAAGTGTTAAACAAATCAGAATATATGTTATATTTGAGATTCTTCAAATAGCCACCCTTTGCCTTGATGACAGCTTTGCACACTCAAAAAGTAAAAAGAAATATCAGAATGAGCAATATCAGAACGAGCAATGTTAGAGTCCGCAATATCTTTCTGATATTGCTCATTCTGATATCGATTTTTACTTTTTGGATTATGTGTGTATTGTTTTGTATTGCTAGGTATAACTGTTGGAGCTAGAAACACAAGCAATTCCCTGCACCTGCAGCAACATCTTCAAATCTGTGTACGCAACCAATAAACTTTGATCTGATTTGAACCGGCCCACAAGTTAACTTTTTTGGCCTACGAATGTTTTGAGTAAAAAATATATTTTATGGAATCTGTCCCGAAGTATTCCCACAAATTAAAAAAAGAGAGGTGATCATTCGCTATGACAAAAATCTAGTTGCCTACCCCTGCCCCAAGGGTTTCCATGCAACATAGAGAATCAATCCATCAATCTTCATTTATGTAGGACATTTCTTACAACAAATAAAATAATAAATGGTGAGAAAGATGAAACACAATATATTTCTATGCAAATGTCAAATCAAGATAGAAATAAATAAAATTAAGAGATACATTTAAATAGTAAAACAATAGTAAAATAACAGTGGGTATGAGAGACTAAATAAAAGGGGTTGAAATAAATAATATGTAAAATGTAAATGCAAATAAGTAAAATAAATAAAGAAGATAATATGGCTTTTACTATGTGACGTCTAGTCTATGAGACCAGGCTGGGACAACTAAAAGCACCCAAGGTAAAAGCATGGTTAAAAAGTATAAAGAGATCGATTCTGTGAGATACTGTAGATAGACTCTGTGAGATACTCTTGAGATACTATCTCTAAAGACAACACACTCTCTACTTACCACTGTCATTAGATATCTAGATACTCATGGTATCGCTTTTGTGAGCTTACCATTTTTAGTTCTACGACCAGCTAAAAAGTAGCTAGGACATCCAGCTAAAAGGTCAATTAAAGGTTAACACAGACAGTCCTCCTGCACAGAGGAAATGGGTAGGAGTGCATCAGTTCATATTTCATATTATGAGCCTCTGCCTGTGTTGGCACATCACCTATTGTCAGCTGTCTTTGGCTAACTTAGAATTGGAGAACAATGGCAAAGAGTTACTCAACAACCCAGAAGAAGATAATGGGGACAATGAACATGAGACATAGAACATGAGACATAGAACATGAGACATACAATACATTTGGAAAGTATTCAGGCCCCTTGACTTTTTCCATATTTTGTTACTTTACAGCCTTATTCTAAAATTGATTAAATTGTTTTTTTCCCTCATCAATCTACACACAATACCCCATAATGACAAAGCAAAAAGGTTTTTAGAAATGTTTGTAAATAAAAAACTGAAATATCACATTTACATAAGTATTCAGACCCTTTACTCTGTACTTTGTTGAAGCACCTTTGGCAGCTATTACAGCCTTGAGTCTTCTTGGGTATGACGCTACAAGCTTGGTACACCTGTATTCAGGGAGTTTCTCCCATTCTTCTCTGCAGATCCTCTCAAGCTCTGTCAGGTTGGATGGGGAGCGTCACTGTATAGCTATTTTCAGGTCTCTCCAGAGATGTTCGATCGGGTTCAAGTCCAGGCTCTGGCTGGGCTGCTCAAGGACATTCAGAGACTTGTCCCGAAGCCACTCCTGCGTTGTCTTGGCTGTGTGCTTAGCGTCGTTGTCCTGTCTGAGGTCCTGAGCGCTCTGGAGTAGGTTTTCATCAATGATCTCTCTGTACTTTGCTCCGTTCACCTTTCCCTCGATCCTGACTAGTCTCCTAGTCCCTGCCGCTGAAAAACATCCCCACAGCATGATGCTGCCACCACCATGCTTCACCGTAGGTATGGTGCTAGGTTTCCTCCAGACGTGACACTTGGCATTCAGGCCAAAGAGTTTAATCTTGGTTTCATCAGACCAGAGAATCTTGTTTCTCATGGTCTGAGAATGAATGAAATGGATGAATGAATGACATTTTAGTTTTGTGTCAAATCGCCAATTGGCAATCCATCCCTTATGGGATTAATTGACACATAAACAAACATTACAATAATTCACTGTGGTAATTCAGTGACAGTTCTTCTTCCAGTGTTCTCTGCAGTGCGCATCGCATAAAGAGTGAAACAATGAAAGGTAGAAATCAATACATAATAGTAAATGAGGTTATAATTATATCCCTAGAGCAGTAAATTTCATTTCATTTTTACATTTCAGTCATTTAGCAGACGCTCTTATCCAGAGCGACTTACAGGAGCAATTAGGGTTAAGTGCCTTGCTCAAGGGCACATCGACAGATTTTTCACCTAGTTGGCTCTGGGATTAGAACCAGCGATCTTTCGGTTACTGGCACAACGTTCTTAACCACTAAGCTACATACATACATACACACTGTATATATACACATATATACATACATACATACATAACATGTACAGATAAATAAATACAGAAAAGTTAAACAGAAGGCATTTGAACCCAGTCTGGCACAAGGAGAAGATTCATGTGGGAGACAGGCCTACACACAATCTATATACTCACGTACCATTTACCACATAGAAGCTAAATATCTTTATAATTTAATTATAGGTAGCCCTTTTTCTTTTATTCCAGGCTTTATCCAAATATTCCCCAAACGGAAAAACACAATGGACAAAATAACATTTCAGTTTCTCCTCATCGCTCAGACACATAATGCCAGGGTATATCTGGTGTGCTGTCTGGAATAAGACCAAGCGTATATCGTGGTAGAAAGGGCAATAGAGGATAAAATGAGTTTCATTCTCTATTTCTTCGAGGTCACAATAGTTACATAGTCTTTCCTCTTCCATTTCACCACAATACCGACCTGTTTCAATACGCAGAGGCAATATCCCTGATCTTACCTGTGCACATCAATCAATCAAATTTTATTTATAAAGCCCTTTTAACATCAGCAGATGTCACAAAGTGCTATACAGAAACCCAGCCTAAAACCCCAAATAGCAAGCAATGCAGATGTAGAGGCACGGTGGCTAGAAAAAAATCCCTAGAAAGGCAGATACCTAGGAAGAAACCTAGAGAAGAACCAGGCTCTGAGGGGTGGCCAGTCCCCTTCTGGCTGTGCCGGGTGAAGATTATAACAGTACATGGCCATTAAGGCCAGATTTTTCTCCAAGATGTTCAAACGTTCATAGATGACCAGCAGGGTCAAATAATAATCACAGTGGTTGTAGAGGTTGCAACAGGTCCGTACATCAGGTCTGGGACAAGGTAGCACGTCCGGTGAACAGGTCAGGGTTCCATAGCCGCAGGCAGAAGAGTGGAAACTGGAACAGCAGCATGACCAGGTGGACTGGGGACAGCAAGGAGTCATCAGGCCAGGTAGTCCTGAGGCATGGTCCTAGGACTCAGGTCCTCCGGGATGGGAGGGAGAGAGGGAGAGAAAGAGAATTAGAGGGAGCATACTTAAACTCACACAGGACACCGGATAAGACAGGAGAATTATACCAGATATAACAGACTGACCCTAGCCCCTCGGCACAGACTATTGCAGCATAGATACTGGAGGCTGAGACGGGGGGGAGGGGGGGGGGAGGGAGACACTGTGGCCTCGTCCGACGATACCCCCAGACAGGGCCAATCAGGCAGGATATACTGTAACCCCACCCACTTTGCCAAAGCACAGCCCCCACACAACCAGAGGGATGTCAACAGACCACCAACCTACTACCCTGAGACAAGGCTGAGTATAGCCAACGAAGATCTCCTCCACTGCACGAGCCCGAGGGAATGACAAACCGAACAGGAAGATCACATCAGTGACTCAACCCACTCAAGTGTTGCACCCCTCCTAGGGACGGCATGGAAAGCACCAGTAAGCCAGTGACTCAGCCCCTGTAACAGGGTCAGAGGCAGAGAATCCCAATGGAGAGACAGGAACTGGCCAGGCAGAGACAGCAAGGGTGGTTTGTCGCTCCAGTGCCTTTCCGTTCACCTTCGCACCCCTGGGCCAGACTACACTCAATCATAGGACCGACTGAAGAGATGAGTCTTCAGTAAAGACTTAAAGGTTGAGACTGAGTCTGCGTCTCTCACATGGATAGGCAGACCATTCCATAAAAATTTAGCTCTGTAGGAGAAAGCCCTGCCTCCAGCTGTTTGCTTAGAAATTCTAGAGACAATAAGGAGGCCTGCGTCTTGTGACCGTAGCGTACGTGTAGGTATGTACGGCTGGACCAAATTGGAGAGATAGGTAGGAGCAAGCCCATGTAATGCTTTGTAGGTTAGCTGTAAAACTTTGAAATCAGCCCTAGCCTTAACAGGAAGCCAGTGTAGAGAGGCTAGCACTGGAGTAATATGATCAATTATTTTGGTTCTAGTCAAGATTCTAGCAGCCGTGTTTAGCACTAACTGAAGTTTATTTAGTGCTTTATCCGGGTAGCCGGAGAGTAGAGCATTGCAGTAGTCTAATCTAGAAGTGACAAAAGCATGGATTAGCTTTTCTGCATAATTTTTGGACAAAAAGTTTCTGATTTTTGCAATGTTACAAAGATGGAAAAAAGCTGTCCTTGAATTTTTTTTTTTATTAGTTTTTTTTTAAAAATATATATAAATATAAATAAATATTATTGATATGTTCGTCAAGAGAGATCAGGATCCAGAGTAACGCCGAGGTCCTTCACAGTTTATTTTTTCGACGACTGTACAACCATCAAGATTAATTGTCAGATCCAACAGAAGATCTCTTTGTTTCTTGGGACCTAGAACTAGCATCTCTGTTTTGTCCGGGTTTAAAAGTAAAACATTTGAGAGTCCTTTAGGTGCTTTTGGCAAACTCCAAGCGGGCAGTCATGTGCCTTTTACTGAGGAGTGGCTTCCGTCTGGCCACTCTACCATAAAGGCCTCATTGGTGGAGTGCTGCAGAGGTGGTTGTCCTTCTGGAAGGTTCTCCCATCTCCACAGAGGAACTCTGGAGCTCTGTCAGAGTGACCATCGTGTTCTTGGTCACCTCCCTGACCAAGGCCCTTCTCCCCCGATTACTCAGTTTGACCAGGCGGCCAGGTCTAGGAAGAGTCTTGGTGGTTCCAAACTTCTTCCATTTAAGAATGATGGAAGCCACTGTGTTCTTGGAGACCTTCACTGCTGCAGACATTTTTTGGTACCCTTCCCCAGATATGTGCCTTGACACAATCCTGTCTCTGAGCTCTACGGACAATTCTTTCGACCTTATGGCTTAGTTTTTGCTCTGACATGCACTGTCAACTGTGGGACCTTATATATACAGGTGTGTGCCTTTCCCAATCATGTCCAATCAATTGAATTTACCACAGGTGGATTCCAATTGTAGAAACATCTCAAGGATGATCAATGGAAACAGGATGCACCTGAGCTCAATTTCGAGTCTCACAGCAAAGGGTCTGAATACTTATGTAAATAAGGTATTTATGTTTTTAATTTTTAATACAATTGCAAAAAAGTCTAAAAACCGGTTTTTTCTTCGTCTTTATGAGGTATTGTGTGTAGATTGATGAGGAAAAAACATTATTTAATCCATTTTAGAATAATGCTGTAATGTAACAAAATGTGGGAAAAGGGAAGGGCTCTTTCCAAATGCACTGTATATTACGTTTGGTTTGGTTACATAAGACAGATGGATCCTTAAGGCAGGGTGGATGGGTGGGCGTATAACATGAACGTCTAGCAGCCCAAAGGTTGCAAGTTTGAATCTCATCATGGACAATTTAGGTAATTAGGTAATTAGCAACTAACCCTAACCCTACTTTTTAGCTACTTTGTACCTACTTGTTAGCATGTTAACTAACCCTTCCCCTAACCCTAACCCTAACCTTAACCCTTTTAGCTAAACCTTCCCCTAACCCTAACCTTTACCCTTTTAGCTAACCCTAACCTTAACCCTAACCCCTAACCCCAAGCCTAGTCACTTAACTAGAATTCATAACATATAAATTTTTCACATTTGTAACATATAGTACGTTTAGCTAATTCATAACATATTGTACATTTTGCAAATGTGTAACATATAATATAAATTGTAATTTGTAACATATCATACGAAATGGTGATGGACATCCACAAATTAATACATACCATACGAAACGTAACATGTCATGCTAAATGGAGTCACGGATTTACGTAGAGAATAATACGAAATCCTCTGAGAACAGGTTGAGAGTCCATGCCCGATGAATTGAGGCTGTTCTGAGGGCAAAGGGGGGTGCAACTCAATATTAGGGAGGTATTCCTAATGTTTTGTACACTCAGTGTATATCAAAATAATAGTATTTGAGCACATTATGACTGCATGTTTGAATAAGCAGATATTTTTTGTTGTTCTCCATACTGTAAAAACATTGTTTTGTTGTCCCGTGTGGCTCAGTTAGTAGTGCATGGCACTTGCAACGCCAGAGTTGTGGGTTCGATTCCTACGGGAGACCAGTACAAAAAATGTATGCACTCACTACTGTAAGTCGCTCTGGATAAGAACGTCTGATAAATAACAAAACATTTAAAATGTTGAATGCGAGTAATCATCTTGCAGCATGTGATGACTTAGCCTGGCCTCATCATCATGTTACATTTGGTGGCATCGGTGGGATCCAATCGAACATCACAGCATAAGAAGAATGATGTTGTTGCAAGCATCCCATTGTCATACGTAACGTTGTCATGATCATTAGTGTTTAATTAATGTGGCGTTCATTTATTGCTGTAAATTGAATATGCAGATGTGATTGTGTGTGGTGGTTGACTGACTTCCACTAACAGAACCTCTTCTGGCAAAGAATAGAGGAGAGCATGGGCTTTTGTTCCACCCTACTCCTTACATCTCTCATTGCAAAAACCAATCAACTTGATCAATTCCATTTGGCAGGGCTTAGTGAGCCTATTTCAGATGGAAAGCGCTTGATGTTTGTCATGCACGGCTAACCTTGAGGTTGTCTGAACACCATAAAGTCAATGGGAACACTGATAAGATACTGCACACATACATATGTCTTCCTGTATACATTGCCAGATGTTTGTGAGTGTACACAATGTTTTCGAAATGGGGTGTCCTTTGACTGAGATAATATAACTCATAGAATATTTATTGCGCTGCACTTTTTAGTCATTGTCTCTCATGTTTCTTGTGTATTTATTGTCTCTGTGACTGTTTGTTGTATGTCTGAAGCAATTAAAGTAGTAATTGCCCTAAGTGGATTAAGTTGTTTGAATTGAACTGAGAATACCTACTGTTGGTTTTTCCTGATGGAATAAATTGTGCTGAGACTGAGGATGTCCTAATACAGACACCATAATCTCCTATTGATGGAAAGCAAGTGAAATCTTGTCAAGTCAAAAAGAAATAGGCAAATGTGTAAAAATTGTTGTTCTTAAAAATAAAAATAAACGAGTATCCTAACCCGTTTTCCCCACATCACCAAACCAGACCTATTCCTGGGCGAATGTAAGCATTTTAAAGTCCTCCGACCCCCCTCTTTATTTCTCCAAATCCATAACAACATTTTGACTGTCTTCTGATGGTGGGTGAGTCAGCACATTTTGCACATGGAACACTAAATGCTTTCGACTGCTGCTTGTAATGTATATGTCAGGGCGTGCATATAGACGCACGCGCTGATTAAAATGGAAATCACGTAAATAGAGAGGCCATATATCTAAAATGGTGTCCACATGTTTACTTTACATTACATTGGGGCTTGGCAGGAACTGGATGTTCCGAATTAATTTAAATGCTCTCTGCCTCTCAGTCTCATCTTTGTGTTCTCTGAGTTCTAGGAATCGGAGGGTGGGTTGAGGGGCATTGATGTAGCCAAACAAGTCGGTTCTAAACTAGGGCTGGAAGTTGATCGCAAAAATAGTTGATTACTGATTCTAACAATGACTGGAATTGGGAATCGGGACTCCTTCACAAGGAATCGGTTCCTGTCCTTTTTCATGAAGTTCATGTTTTGTGATTATGATTTCGGTGAGTGCACATGGTAGAAATGTGATATTTTCATTCAAATTAGTGAGAATTTGTGTATTATTTTTGGTGCAAACAACACATACACATTACAACAATTGTGTAAATGTATTTTGTACCTGTTTGTCTCCTATTTTGAAATCGACTCTTGATTTCCGACTCCAGGAACTTAGGATTCATTTAGCAGACGACTTACAGTTAGTGATCAGAATCGACTCCAATATTTCTGAATATGAACAGCCCTATTTAAAACCTAAATTCTCCAGTTTCATATATTCTGTCATTGTTAGACATACAGTACTATGCAATATTTTCTTTCTATCTGTCCAAAATCAAATGTACCCATCAACAACACCAAGGTTATTATAATCCAGCCACACTATCCCAAATTCAAAACCTAGTGACACTTTCTTTGCAAGGTCCGCTTATGAAGTGCTTATAAACATGAATACAAAGTTTGTTAGCCATGAAATAAAGATAATACATAGATAAGGTCTGTTGGTATATAATTACAGGATTGTCACTTTCATTAATGTATTTGTGTTAATAAATACATTCATACGGATATTTAGCTCTTGTCAAGAAACTTTGACCAAAAATTATGATACATACTGTATATATTTTGTTAAAATTCCAGTGTTTCCAGATTTGTATGAAATATGACCTAAATTAATTACAATATGAGTTAAATAGTTTTCCTTCCAAAAATTGTGATGAAGTATGTTAAAAATAAACTTTTCTGTGTTGGAATGGTGTGGGTGTACCCCAACAACAGAATGTTGTGGGAGTATACTGGTCATTAAAAAATTTCATGCAAGGAGATCGCTGATTGGCCAGTTCATCTTCCTGAGGAGGATGACATCATCCTTTATGAGGAAATAGAAAGCATTTTTGAAACAGTCTGTTTGAGAAACAAGTTTGAGGTGTGTTCTTTTCTCCAATTTATGTTTTGGACATACATTTTGAGTATAGGATGAGTCAACAACAGAATAACAGAATATTAACTTTTAAAAGTGAGATTTTCAATGGACAGTTACTTTAAACAATGATGTGTTGCCCCTAAACATTGAGAATTCATTGCTGTAATAAAGTCACATGAGAAAATGTGAAGAAATAATAAAAAGTATAGTTCACAGGATCGTTTCTTTTCATTTTATTTGTAAATGCATCTTGGGTAGAACAAAGAAAAATATATAATATATTCATATGTACTGAAACGTTGTGTTATGTACACGTTTAGGGCTTACACTAGAAATCTTCACAACCACAGACTAAAGGCCCGATTCAATCAGATCCGCATTAGCCGACATCCACATAGCTGATGTTTTGACAGTGTCCGAGGTGGAACTGCATTAGAGCTGTCAAATCCACAAGCAGCTCCCAGCATTATACCTAAAGCGGACATTGCCATTGGCTGCAAGGAGTCACATTAAGATAAATCCCATGCAGCCTTGTTTACAAGTTGGAACACTGGAATGTGAGATGTAATTTACACCTCCATTAGGATGATAGAAATCCTCTTTATTTTGTTGAATGATTTTCAATTTGAGCGTAATTATTTCTATATAGCCTACATTTTCTTGTTCTGAACTTCTTATGCAAGTGGGATGGGTGTGGCTTCATGACAATGATCACAAGAGCAGCTGCTCAACGATTTGACAGTTCCAACGCAGTTCCACCACCAACACCGCCAAAACATCAGCTATGCGGGTGTCGGCTATCACCAGTTAACGCTTGATCTGATTGAGGGCTCTATTCAATCCGCATCGCGGAAGTTCAACTTTACAGCGTGATTTAAATTTAAAGGCAAGGTTCCTGCTTTAGCGGAGACTGGATTCACGGTAAACATTGCATATGTCAGCTCAATCGGAAATTACACTTCAACTTTACAGATTGAATAGAGTCCTCAATCTAGGCCTTAAGATATGTTATTACAATAGTATTCTGTGTGTTCCGCATGGATGCAGCTATTTACACTCCGGCGTATTCACATGCATTCATAGGATGCGATAAAACACCTGTGTTTAAACAAGCATTAAAAATTCAAAAATTGAATGAACGGAATGATGTACAATATAGTGTACCCCTGCTTTTTCATCTGCGAACATTAGATGAACTATGCATGGACGGTGTCTCACACACCGTACAATCACAACAGGGCGTGGCATACTTAATAAACAAGTCTCAAGAGCAAACAGGACATCAAGAATAATGACAACTGTGCCATGGCCTCAATAAGTGTGTTGTGACAACAGTTCCCAGAAGGCAGTTCTTCCGGTTGTTCAGCACCGTGGTGTAGTAGTATCCACATACATGATAACCTCACGCCAATATAACCGCGTGAGGGCAAGAGCTTGTGGGGTATTCCAGTAACAGATCAGATTGGGTAGCTGATTTGAGGCAGATTTTGTGTCAACAGCAAAAAGGAGAGAAAAAGCTAATTGAGATTTAATTCCATGGACATGTATGCTGTGTGAGTAAAGGATTATGCATTTCCAATTCCCTTTCCTCATGCTCTCAAACCATATCACCGTTTCTCCATATGTCTGTGATTAATAACTTGCTATTTTAGGATTTTGCCCCCCTGGTAAGGATCCTGTAGTGCATTAAGGCCAGACAAGTGTCTTACAAACGGCTTGAGCCACTGACACGAAAAAGCCCAACAAATACACAACATGAGTTTAGAATAAAAAGCTGAATACAACATCTAACACTGATTGGAAGGCCTTTTTTACACATAAAACAATCAACAATCATAAATGTGCGCAATTCTTTCTTTGTTCAATTTTTTTTACTTTCACCAGCCTTGTTTCAGAATCGGAGCCGGTGAGGTTTTTCTGGAACTTGAGGAGAGTTCCAGTAGCTTGTTATCAGTAGTTCATGTACAGACAATAGGCTCCTCCCTCTGAATAAACAGAATTGACAATAGGCTCTGCCCCTCCCTCTGAATAAACAGAATTGACAATAGGCTCTTTCCCTCCCTCTGAATAAACAGAATTGACAATAGGCTCTGCCCCTCCCTCTGAATAAACAGAATTGACAATAGGCTCTGCCCCTCCCTCTGAATAAACAGAATTGACAATAGGCTCCTCCCTCTGAATAAACAGAATTGACAATAGGCTCCTCCCTCTGAATAAACAGGGTTGACAATAGGCTCCTCCCTCTGAATAAACAGAATTGACAATAGGCTCTGCCCCTCCCTCTGAATAAACAGAATTGACAATAGGCTCTGCCCCTCCCTCTGAATAAACAGAATTGACAATAGGCCCCTCCCTCTGAATAAACAGAATTGACAATAGGCTCTGCCCCTCCCTCTGAATAAACAGAATTGACAATAGGCTCTGCTCCTCCCTCTGAATAAACAGAATTGACAATAGGCTCCTCCCTCTGAATAAACAGAATTGACAATAGGCTCTGCCCCTCCCTCTGAATAAACAGAATTGACAATAGGATCTGCCCCTCCCTCTGAATAAACAGAATTGACAATAGGCTCTGCCCCTCCCTCTGAATAAACAGAATTGACAATAGGCTCTGCCCCTCCCTCTGAATAAACAGAATTGACAATAGGCCCCTCCCTCTGAATAAACAGAATTGACAATAGGCTCTGCCCCTCCCTCTGAATAAACAGAATTGACAATAGGCTCTGCTCCTCCCTCTGAATAAACAGAATTGACAATAGGCTCCTCCCTCTGAATAAACAGAATTGACAATAGGCTCTGCCCCTCCCTCTGAATAAACAGAATTGACAATAGGATCTGCCCCTCCCTCTGAATAAACAGAATTGACAATAGGCTCTGCCCCTCCCTCTGAATAAACAGAATTGACAATAGGCCCCTCCCTCTGAATAAACAGAATTGACAATAGGCTCTGCCCCTCCCTCTGAATAAACAGAATTGACAATAGGATCTGCCCCTCCCTCTGAATAAACAGAATTGACAATAGGCTCTGCCCCTCCCTCTGAACAAACATAATTGACAATATGCTCTGCCCCTCCCTCTGAATAAACAGAATTGACAATAGGCTCCTCCCTCTGAATAAACAGAATTGACAATAGGCTCCTCCCTCTGAATAAACAGAATTGATAATAGGCTCTGCCCCTCCCTCTGAATAAACAGAATTGACAATAGGCTCTGCCCCTCCCTCTGAATAAACAGAATTGATAATAGGCTCTGCCCCTCCCTCTGAATAAACAGAATTGACAATAGGCTCCTCCCTCTGAATAAACAGAATTGACAATAGGCTCTGCCCCTCCCTCTGAATAAACAGAATTGACAATAGGATCTGCCCCTCCCTCTGAATAAACAGAATTGACAATAGGCTCTGCCCCTCCCTCTGAATAAACAGAATTGACAATAGGCCCCTCCCTCTGAATAAACAGAATTGACAATAGGCTCTGCCCCTCCCTCTGAATAAACAGAATTGACAATAGGATCTGCCCCTCCCTCTGAATAAACAGAATTGACAATAGGCTCTGCCCTCCCTCTGAACAAACATAATTGACAATATGCTCTGCCCCTCCCTCTGAATAAACAGAATTGACAATAGGCTCCTCCCTCTGAATAAACAGAATTGACAATAGGCTCCTCCCTCTGAATAAACAGAATTGATAATAGGCTCTGCCCCTCCCTCTGAATAAACAGAATTGACAATAGGCTCTGCCCCTCCCTCTGAATAAACAGATTTGATAATAGGCTCTGCCCCTCCCTCTGAATAAACAGAATTGACAATAGGCTCTGCCCCTCCCTCTGAATAAACAGTGTGATGAATGAGTAAGCTGTTCTCTACCCTCTGTCAATGGGCTATGAGCGACAAGGCTAAAAACAAGGAGAAACTTCAACCTGACTTGGATGAGGAATGTCAAAGGCATTGGTGCTTCCTAAAAAGATAAAAGGCAGTCATATCCAGGTAAAATAGAAACACAAGGCTATTACTAATGCAATTAATACATTTCATCTCGAATGAAAAAAGCTAATCTTTCATTGAAAAATAAAGACAGAACAGAAAAACAAATTAAAAGAGTACAACATACAAAAGTACCAACAGCAACAAGAATCTCAAGAAATTTTGATTACTGAGAAGATGGTAAGTTTCATTTGTTGGTTTTGCTTGGTTGTTGCATGTTTTTGCTTTCTACAATAAATTATAGCACAAGACCACCGTTATAGATCTCTCTAAAAGGCAAGGCACACACATAAACCTTCCATGTCCATCGCTCTCTCTTTCTCTCTCTCTCTCTCTCCATTAGTCATACCACACTCTCACACATACACATTCACACAAATTCCATCTCACAGACACACACACACACACACACACTCCGTGCTCCCTTGGCCTATGTCCATTGAAGAGTGATCCGGGTGGGGTCAGTTTGCTGTGCGCAGGGTCCGGCTTCGCGGAAAGCGGTGGACTTTGATGTGTTTTGACAGATGGTCACTGCGGGCAAATTTCTTCTCACACACTGGACACTGGTAAGGCTTGATCCCTGAGTGGGACCGCCGGTGTCGCGACAGCTCATCCGACCTCGAGAACCTGGGAGAGACACAGATAGGAGAGAGATGTAAATCATTGTAAAATATAATATAATTATTATTGTTCACATATGTAATGTGATTTTTCTCCCCTATTTCGTGATTACGATCTTGTCTCATCGCTGCAACTCCCCAACGGGCTCGGGAGAGGCGAAGGGCGAGTCATGCGTCCTCCGAAACATGACCCGCCAAGCTGCGCTTCTTAACACCCGCTCGCTTAACCCGGAAGCCATCTGCACCAATGTGTCGGAGGAAACACTGTTCAACTGACGACCGAAGTCAGCCTGCAGGATACCATTACACTTATTCCGCTCCAGCCATTACCTCGAGCCCGTCCTCCCCAATTAAGGTGCCACCAACCTCCTGTGACGTAGCTTGACACGTTTTGACTTTGGCAGTCTTGGGGCAGTGTATACCATAATCAATGACTGGCTACAGCCCATCTGCTTGAACCAATGTGTTATTTTGCAGTAAATCTGGGCTTCTCCTTATTCTTGCAAGACCTACTGCTTCTCACTAAGCCTCGCTAGTTATGTAACATCGCTGACAAAGGCCACCAGACTATATGTCAATACTACATGGATGAACCCTAAAGTAATACTAGCAATGCTAAATAATTAGCTTAAAACACATGGCTAGGCTAAGCTTAAGCAACGGCAATGCAAAAAAGGATCATGCTAGCTTAAAACACATTACCTTACCAGCGCTATGCAGATCATTGTTAGCTAGTTAGCACTAGCTAAAAACCCAGGGACAAACCCTGGAGAAATGCTATGCGGAAATTCTAAATAGTTAGAGCTATCGTATAATACACGGCTGCGGCGTAAAAAGCAATGCTATGCTAACTAGTTAGTGATAGCTTGAAACACATGGTTAAGGCTTAAGGCATGACAACTATTGGCCTCCCAGCAGTCACTCCCAAGCCTAGATCTTTCTGTCTCCCAGATGTTACAGCCAGAGCTGACAGGATGATGAATTGATGCAATCTCGAGCCTATGATTAAGCAGGGGAGTCGGAAATAAAACCCACTTTACTATCTGTCACACACACACATAAAACATGAGTCCCCAAACCACAAGGAGAGGAAAAAAGGGGTTTAGACTCAACTAGCTAATGTCAGTAGATAGGCAACTACAGAAGGCCTACAGCAGTGACTCTCAAAATAAGTGCTTATTGTCAAATGATAGTAATAAAATAATAACATTGTTATATTTTACTTCCCCAGGGAGTCCCCCTGCTTCTTTCCTCTAGTACTGACTGACTGACTTAAAGCAGTGGAATAACAGTATGGAGTGTGTGTGCCCCTGGCCTTCTGATGAAATGATATCGATGTCAGCTCCAGAAGAAATATGGGGAGGTTTAATTAGATTTTGGTGTGAGAGCGAGAGAGAGAGAGAGAGAGAGAGAGAGAGAGAGAGAGAGAGATAAAAGAAGGACACTGAGAGACTGTGTGCACGTGAGTGTATAGTGTTTATGTGTATGTGTGTATGCGTGCACACAATGTTCCCATACCTGTACGTGTGTGTTTACACATGTGTCTGTTTGCATGTGTCCTTCTGTCCAACTGTAAACATCTCAGCCTCAGTACAGAAACCTCACATCCTGCTCCCTTTTCAAGCAGTCTGCCAGCCAAGACCTTCCTACCATACAGTCATGGTAACTATTCAGCACTTAGCCTTTTGTTCATCTCACTTCCACACCAGTTTCCATCAGCCTGATTGTGTGTACAAAACTGAAACAGGCCCCTCACTCTTACACACTCTCTCTCTTTCTTGCCCTACCTTCTCCCTCCCTCTCACACTCTTCCTCCATTTACATTCCTCCACTCTCTCTCTTTCTCTCTCACTCTCTTCCTCCATTTACATTCCTCCACTCTCTCTTTCCCCCTCACTCTATTTTCTCCCCACCTTCTCTTTATTCTTTCTCACTCCCCCACTCTCTAGCTCTCTCTCACACTCACCCTCTCACTCTCTCTCTTTCTCTCTCACTCTCTGTCTCTCTCTACACCCCCCCTTTCCTCCAACCCGCCCTCTTGCCTCCACCCCACTAAATCCTGTCTTTTGTGTCCAGACAAGACCCCTTTTGTTGGGCCGAGATGCATCGCCTGGATAACTACTAGAGGGATTTCTGCTGCAGCCGAGCTCATCTACTGGGACAGACTTGTGCGGTATTACAAATACATTACAAATACAATACAAATACATTACAAATACATTACAAAGACATTACAAATACAATACAAATACATTACAAATACAATACAAATACATTACAAATACATTACAAATACATTACAAATACACGCCCGCTGGCGTGTTGCCAAGTTGGTGCCAAAGTCATCATAAATAAATTGACTGATGCAGTTGCCTTTTCAGCAATATACTGTAGATCGCTCACTGTGGAGAAGAAGTGGACTGGAGTCCATGAATGATTGAGCATTACAGGGACGGACGGTACGCTGATTCAATACAAACTAATATGCTGTATGGAGCGTGTAGACACATACAGTGGGGAAAAAAAGTATTTAGTCAGCCACCAATTGTGCAAGTTCTCCCACTTAAAAAGATGAGAGAGGCCTGTAATTTTCATCATAGGTACACGTCAACTATGACAGACAAATTGAGATTTTTTTTCTCCAGAAAATCACATTGTAGGATTTTTTATGAATTTATTTGCAAATTATGGTGGAAAATAAGTATTTGGTCACCTACAAACAAGCAAGATTTCTGGCTCTCACAGACCTGTAGCTTCTTCTTTAAGAGGCTCCTCTGTCCTCCACTCGTTACCTGTATTAATGGCACCTGTTTGAACTTGTTATCAGTATAAAAGACACCTGTCCACAACCTCAAACAGTCACACTCCAAACTCCACTATGGCCAAGACCAAAGAGCTGTCAAAGGACACCAGAAACAAAATTGTAGACCTGCACCAGGCTGGGAAGACTGAATCTGCAATAGGTAAGCAGCTTGGTTTGAAGAAATCAACTGTGGGAGCAATTATTAGGAAATGGAAGACAAACAAGACCACTGATAATCTCCCTCGATCTGGGGCTCCACGCAAGATCTCACCCCCGTGGGGTCAAAATGATCACAAGAACGGTGAGCAAAAATCCCAGAACCACACGGGGGGACCTAGTGAATGACCTGCAGAGAGCTGGGACCAAAGTAACAAAGCCTACCATCAGTAACACACTACGCCGTCAGGGACTCAAATCCTGCAGTGCCAGACGTGTCCCCCTGCTTAAGCCAGTACATGTCCAGGCCCGTCTGAAGTTTGCTAGAGTGCATTTGGATGATCCAGAAGAGGATTGGGAGAATGTCAGATGAAACCAAAATATAACTTTTTGGTAAAAACTCAACTCGTCGTGTTTGGAGGACAAAGAATGCTGAGTTGCATCCAAAGAACACCATACCTACTGTGAAGCATGGGGGTGGAAACATCATGCTTTGGGGCTGTTTTTCTGCAAAGGGACCAGGACGACTGATCCGTAAAGGAAAGAATGAATGGGGCCATGTATCGGAGATTTTAAGTGAAAACCTCCTTCCATCAGCAAGGGCATTGAAGATGAAACGTGGCTGGGTCTTTCAGCATGACAATGATCCCAAACACACCGCCCGGGCAACGAAGGAGTGGCTTCGTAAGAAGCATTTCAAGGTCCTGGAGTGGCCTAGCCAGTCTCCAGATCTCAAATCCATAGAAAATCTTTGGAGGGAGTTGAAAGTCCGTGTTGCCCAGCGACAGCCCCAAAACATCACTGCTCTAGAGGAGATCTGCATGGAGGAATGGGCCAAAATACCAGCAACAGTGTGTGAAAACCTTGTGAAGATTTACAGAAAACGTTTGACCTGTGTCATTGCAAAGGATATATAACAAAGTATTGAGAAACTTTTGTTATTGACCAAATACTTATTTTCCACCATAATTTGCAAATAAATTCATTAAAAATCCTACAATGTGATTTTCTGGATTTTCTTTTCTCATTTTGTCTGTCATAGTTGACGTGTACACTACCAGTCAAAAGTTTGGACACACCTACTCATTCAAGCGTTTTCTTTATTTTTACTATTTTTTACATTGTAGAATAATAGTGAATACATCAAAACTATGAAATAACACAAATGGAATCATGTAGTAACCAAAAAAGTGTTAAACAAATCAAAATATATTTTATATTAGAGATTCTTCAAATAGCCACCCTTTGCCTTGATGACAGCTTTACACACTCTTGGCATTCTCTCAACCAGCTTCATGAGGTAGTCACCTGGAATGCATTTCAATTAACAGGTGTGCCTTCTTAAAAATTAATTTGTGGAAATTCTTTCCTTCTTATTGCATTTGAGACAATCAGTTGTGTTGTGACAAGGTAGGGAGGGGTATACAGAAGATAGTCATATTTGGTAAAATGCCAAGTCCATATTATGGCAAGAACAGCTCAAATAAGCAAAGAGAAACGACAGTCCATCAATACTTTAAGACATGGTCAGTCAATATGGAAAATTTCAAGAACTTTGAAAGTTTCTTCAAGTGCAGTCGCAAACACCATCAAGCGCTATGATGAAACTGGCTCTCCTGAGGACCGCCACAGGAATGGAAGACCCAGAGTTACCTCTGCTGCAGAGGATAACTTCATTAGAGTTACCAGCCTCAGAAATTGCAGCCCAAATAAATGCTTCACAGAGTTCAAGTCACAGACACATCTCAACATCAACTGTTCAGAGGGGACTGTGTGAATCAGGCCTTCATGGTCGATTGCTGCAAAGAAACCACTACTAAAGGACACCAATAAGAAGAAAAGACCTGCTTGGGCCAAGAAACACGAGCAATGGACATTAGACCGGTGGAAATTTGTCCTTTGGTCTTGAGTCCAAATTGGAGATTTTTGGTTCCAACCGCCGTGTCTTTGTGAGACGCGGTGTGGGTCTTCAAGAGAGCGAGAGTTGCACCCCTCCTCATAAAACCTACACTCGATCCCTCCGATGTCAACAACTACAGACCAGTATCCCTTCTTTCATTTCTCTCCAAAACTCTTGAGTGTGCCGTCTCTAGCCAACTCCCCTGCTATCACTCTCAGAATGACCTTCTTGATCCAAACCAGTCAGGTTTCAAGACTGGTCATTCAACTGAGACTGCTCTTCTCTGTGTCACGGAGGCTCTCCGCACTGCTAAAGCTAACTCTCTCTCCTCTGCTCTTATCCTTCTACACCTATCCACTGCCTTTGATACTGTGAACCATCAGATCCTCCTCTCCACCCTCTCCGAGTTGGGCATCTCCGGTGCTGCTCACTCTTGGATTGCGTCCTACCTGACAGGTCGCTCCTACCAGGTGGCGTAGCGAGAATCTGTCTCCGCACCACGTGCTCTCACCACTGGTGTCCCCAGGGCTCAGTTCTAGGCCCTCTCCTATTCTCTCTATACACCAAGTTACTTGGCTCTGTCATATCCTCACATGGTCTCTCCTATCATTGCTACGCAGACGACACACAATTAATTTTCTCCTTTCCCCCTTCTGATAACCAGGTTGCGAATCGCATCTCTGCATGTCTGGCAGACATATCAGTGTGGATGTCGGATCACCACCTCAAGCTGAACCTCGGCAAGACGGAGCTGCTCTTCCTCCCGGGGAAGGACTGCCCGTACCATGATCTCTCCATCACGGTTGACAACTCCATTGTGTCCTCCTCCCAGAGTGCAAAGAACCTTGGCATGACCCCGGACAACACCCTGTCGTTCTCCGCTAACATCAAAGCGGTGACCCGATCCTGCAGGTTCATGCTCTACAACATTCGCAGAGTACGACCCTACCTTACACAGAAAGCGGCACAGGTCCTAATCCAGGCACTTGTCATCTCCCGTCTGGATTACTGCAACTTGCTGTGGGCTGGGCTCCCTGCCTGTGCCATTAAACCCCTACAACTTATCCAGAACGCTGCAGCCCGTCTGGTGTTCGACCTTCCCAAGTTCTCTCATGTCACCCCGCTCCTCCGCACACTCCACTGGCTTCCAGTTGAGGCTCGCATCTACTACAAGACCATGGTGCTTGCCTACGGAGCTGTGAGGGGAACGGCACCTCCTTACCTTCAGGCTCTGATCAGACCCTACACCCAAACGAGGGCACTACGTTCATCCACCTCTGGCCTGCTAGCTCCCCTACCTCTACGGAAGCACAGTTCCCGCTCAGCCCAGTCAAAGCTATTTGCTGTTCTGGCACCCCAATGGTGGAACAAGCTCCCCCACGACGCCAGGACAGCGGAGTCACTGACCACCTTCCGGAGACACTTGAAACCCTACCTCTTTAAGTAATACCTGGAATAGTATAAAGTAATCCTTCTACCCCCCCATAAAAAAAGAAGGGAAAAAAAGTGGTTGTCCCACTGGCTATCATAAATTGAATGCACCAATTTGTAGGTCGCTCTCGATAAGAGCGTCTGCTAAATGATGTAAATGTAAATGTGAACGGATGATCTCCGCATGTGTATTTCCCACAATAAAGCATGGAGGAGGAGGTGCTTTGCTGGTGACACTGTATGTGATTGATTTAGAATTCAAGGCACACTTAACCAGCATGGCTACCACAGCATTCTGCAGCGATACGCCATCCCATCTGGTTTGGGCTTAGTGGGACTATCATTTGTTTTTCAACAGGACAATGACCCAACACTCCTCCAGGCTGTGTAAGGACACATCCAGGCTGTGTAAGGGCTATTTTACCAAGAAGGAGAGTGATGGAGTGCTGCATCAGATGACCTGGCCTCCACAATCCCCCGACCTCAAGACAGTTGGAAAAGCATTCTAGGTGAAGCTGGTTGAGAGAATGCCAAGAGTGTGCAAAGCTGTTATCAAGGCAAAGGGTGGCTACTTAGAAGAATCTCAAATATTAAATATATTTTGATTTGTTTAACACTTTATTGGTTACTACATGATTCCATATGTGTTATTTCATACTTTTGATGTCTTCACTATTATTCTACAATGTAGAAAATAGTAAAAAATAAAGAAAAACCCTTGAATGCGTAGGTGTGTCCAAACGTTTGACTGGTACTGTACGTGTAGTGGATGTGAAACTCATCTGTAGCATGTTTGCTGGAAAACATCAGTGATATCACACTTTTCCTGAGATCTTAAACTCTCGTGGACAGATTCTCATGGACAAATTCTCATGGACAGATTAATCTGTCAAGGCTCACGTAGAATTATGTGATTACGAGCAGCAGTAGTTCCTGGTTTGGGGTTTTCGTCAATGATTAGTTGGACGAATCAGGATTGGGCGAAGACACTTCTTAAACTGGTGCGGTGATTTTCAAGCCTGTGTGGGATGATAAACCTTTTTCCACTAGATTCCACAGCCACAAAGTCAAAATTGTCTATATTGTAAAAATTCATGAAAACTAAAAGTTTGCTTTTTTACCATGATAAACATGGGTGAAATTAGCAGAAAGGAGGGGTTTGGCCGAGAGTTTCCGTTTACGAGGCAGGAGACTTCGCTTCCTTCCTTTGCACAAAGGTCATCACAATTGTTAACGGCATTCCCCCAGAAGTAAAAAAGGAAATGACAAACTTTAGCGAGATAATTTTACTTCTGGTTAAACGAGATTACTGAGATCTAAAGGCAAACTTCGCTCACGCAGTGACAGACTAGTCTTTTGTGCTATTGGCTAAGATGGTTGGCTTTGAATTGCGTGTGATGTTGTGTAAAACATTGCAAGTTCTATCCCTGCTCAGGGCACAACAGAATGCACTCTGTTACACACACACACACACACACTCACACACACGCACACGCACACACACACACACAGTTCTATCCCTGCTCAGGGCACAACAGAATGCACTCTGTTACACACACACACACACACAGTTCTATCCCTGCTCAGGGCACAACAGAATGCACTCTGTTACACACACACACACACAGTTCTATCCCTGCTCAGGGCACAACAGAATGCACTCTGTTACACACACACACACACACAGTTCTATCCCTGCTCAGGGCACAACAGAATGCACTCTGTTACACACACACACACACACACTCACACACACGCACACACACACACACACAGTTCTATCCCTGCTCAGGGCACAACAGAATGCACTCTGTTACACACACACAGTTCTATCCCTGCTCAGGGCACAACAGAATGCACTCTGTTACACACACACACACACACAGTTCTATCCCTGCTCAGGGCACAACAGAATGCACTCTGTTACACACACACACACACACACACACACTAACACACATGCACACGCACACGCACACACACACACACACACACACACACACACGCTACCTCCTCCACCTCTTTGTAAGTACAGTCACAATTCACAGACCCCTACTTGTACTTTGCCCATGTGTTAGCCACCTATATTCAGTAAGGTCTTTGCAGGCCAGGGCATATAGATAACATTCCTCCCTGGCTTAGAAAGCCAAAGGTTACGCTCTTTCACCCGATACTGTCACTCTCTCCGCCTGACCCTGTGTCCTCAGGAAATCAGGCAGCTGAGGGCCAAGAGTCACACACTCCATCACACTCTCACACACAAACACACTCACCAACGCAAGCGCACAGGCACGCTCACACAAACACACACACACACACACTCACACAAACACACACACGGTTGAAAACTGACACCCGTATTCAGATCATGACCACTAGAAATAGACTTCGATGTCGGACGTTTGAAAAGGTCCTGAGAACTTCACTATATGCATTCCTCAGCGCTCACAAAAAAACAATTGCCCAGCTCTGGGTGCGAACTCGTGATGTTCGGAAATAAAGCGTGCTGCTCAGTCGAACTCGTGATGTTCGGAACCAAAGCGTGCTGCTCAGTCCACTGCGCTACCGCAGTTCACAAAGCCATGAAAATACTTGATGATACTTGATGGTAATAGCGTGTCGTTTTTAAATTATTTTGTTTTAAGTCTTCCCAAACCATAGCCCTAACCTTAACCACTCGGAATTAATGCATAAACTGTTAACCTTTTATTTGTTTCTGTTTTTACCCTGTAACCACACGTAATTAATGAGTCAAAAATGAGATGTTGTTGATGAAGATATCCACAGACTCTGCCACACACTCGGCCGTAGCCACTGCACAGCTGTGGCATCACAACAGGAGGTGCCCATGTGGCCTCTACCCAAATGCTTCGGTTAGTTTTAGTTTACACCAGTGGAAATGTGACACCAACGCCATTATCACATATCCCAGATATGCCTGACAAAAGTGTGAATCTGAGGGAACACATTTATATCTTTTGACAACCCTCCAACTAACACTTTGATCGCAGCCATCACCTTCTATTTTCTGACTATACTGTTGTTGTTTTGCAAGTCTTGCCCTTTGTGCTGTTGTCTGTGCCCAATAATGTTTGTACCATGTCTTGTGCTGCTACCATGTTCCTAACATTCTACCTAAGGCACATGGTCCATCAACGCCCTGATTGGTGAACCACTGATCCATTCACAGCTCTTTGTCTTTTTGGGAATGCTAGGGACACCCACACACAAACAATGCTTTTAACATACACTGTACAGTGATTTCAACTTACATATATTACATTGTGTGTGTTTATTCATACAGTAATTATTATTTAACATGTCTTCACCTGGGATTTGCACTCACTATCTCTTGGTTCACAGCATTCCGATTGTCCTGCTATGCCAGCATGTCTGTATGAATGACTGAGTTCACCCGTAGGTCTATTCCTACAATTCGCACTTCAAAGTAAATCTCAGCTCTGTTAAAAATACACTCAAGAAAAACGATTATATCTATCATAGTAATTCAGGAGTAACATTAAAACATAGTAATTCAGGAGTAACATTAAAACAGAATAATATGCCCCACCAACATTAGACAACTATATTAAGAACCCAAACTCAAATTGCTGAAATATGTCAATGGGGGGCCAGTATGAAAAATGCTCTGGATAAGAGCGTCTGCTAAATGACTAAAATGTAAAAATGTAATGTCCTGGGAACTTACAGGGAACTAGACAAAGGTCCCCCAGAGAACATTTCCTTGGGACCATCACACGACATTCTTAGAACGTTCTCAGAACGTCAGAGGGATATCGTCACGCCGAAACCCTTAAGGGACCTAATGGGAACGTTGCCGAATGTCCTCAAGACATCCCCTGTTTGCTGGGTTGTCCCATTGACATATAATTGCCCCAAAGCGTCCAGAAAGGCCATACGATAACAACAGGGGATAATCCCCTCCATATCTCACACATGCTTGTGAAAGCTTGGGCTCACTGACTAGTCGTTCGCTCACCCTATGCATTCTTTATACAACCTGCCGTAACCTAGCAACGTCGTTCAAATCTCTCAAGATAAAGATGTCTTAATCTCTTGAACTTTAAAACCATGACACCTGCCGAATACGATTATGATAACGTGTGATGAGATCATTGCAGCTATTGTAATTCATTGTGAAGAATCATCATGTTATGTGCTCAAGGGTGGACGTTTTCTATTGGTATATGTCTACTAATTTGAATGTCTAGAGGCCTTTTGGCACAGCAAATCCATAAAATGATGATGATCATCATCATAGTCAATGAGCACCCACTCACCTCCATCCACAGCCCGGCCAGGTGCAGGCGAAAGGTTTCTCCCCTGTGTGTCTCCGGAGGTGGGCTTTCAGGTGGCTGCTCTTGGTGTACATCTTGGTGCAGCTGGGGAAAGTGCATTTGTGCATTTTGATGAGGTCCGCCACAGGGTTCTTCTGAAACTGCTGACCCCCGACCAGGAGCCCTTGGCCCTGGACCCCAACCACCACCTCCCCGAGGCCCAGGGGCTTGGCTGCAATGGGAACTGGAGCGATGCGCACAAACTTGGAGGAGACATTGAGGCTGGTGGAGGGCAGCAGCTGGGGCACCAGGGCGAAGGTCTGCCCCTGGATGTTGACCAGCAGCTGGGCAATTTTGATGTCTGATGCCGGCTGAGGGGGAGGCTGGACAACTTGGGGAGGAGGATGAGGAGCCGTGGAACCGGGTTCCTGTTTGATCTGCATGGGCTGGATCTGCAGGATGACCGGCATCCCACCGCTGCCACCGTTTGCACTGCTCTCTGCTGACCCGAGCCTGCTGGATAATGAACCACTCTTGGACCTGTCATCATGCGGGCCTTCTATGGACTCCTGTGCCGGTGTGGCCGGTGTGCTTTTGGTCTCGGTGGTGGTGGCGGCATTCTCGGTTGACACAGTTTGGTCTGAATGCTTGGCCTCGAGCTCCAGCCTTGGCCCTGGGGATGAGGACTCCCTGTACACCTCCAGTCCCACCCCCAGTCCCATGATCTCCTCTAGACCCATCCCCAACGCCCCCTCCCGGGCCTCCTGCTTTATGGATGACACCACCTCCATGTTCTCCTCCAGGAACTCCTCTATCTCCTCCAAGGTGGGCTGGAAGGATGGCTCATCCATGTCCACCAAGGACCAGACAGAGAAGTCCACGCTCTCCTCTTTCAAGGCCTCTGGATGGGGGTGGGACGGCGCATCCCTTTGTGAGTCCCACAGAAAGGTGGGCAGTGACATGGGGATGGCCGCCGCGGTCCCTGTTCCGCCTAGGGAAGTCTGGGACAGCAGGAAGTCCAGGATGCTGTCTGAGCTCTCGGCGCTAGAGCTGCTGCCATAGCTGGAGCTGAGCACTTGGGAGTCAGGGCTAGAACAGGAGCGAGGGCTGGACGACTCGCTCAGGTCGTCCTCGGAGAAGGGCGAGGGCATCACCTGGTAGGTCCCTGCGTCCGTCACCATGTCCGACAGGTGATACACCGGTGGGGAGCTATCGTAAGGTAAGAAAGTCTCCTCGGCCCTCACTAGGAAGTTATCCACCATTCCTGGCTATGGGCCAAGAGAATGTCACCCCACTTTGTGATGAAAATTGTCTTGCTGATATAACAGTTTGTTAGGGTTGTTCCTCTTGTTGTCGGGAATCTGTCACCAAATAAACCCCAGAAGGGGTCACCACAGCAAGGTCGTGCTTCACAGAAGAGAAATAGAGAAACACCTGTTGTTCTCTCTTTGGTAGGAAAAGTCTTTCATTCCAAGGTTTCCAGCCAGGATATATCTAGACAAACACAAATTAGGAGAGAAGAAGAGAGAGAAGATTACTAAACTGAGTTTTGAGATTAATACACTGTATTAGATAGTAATACATGTCACTGTAAGAACACACAGACAAGAGTCCACATGCAAAATAACAGATAGGCAAGACCTAAGCACAAGTCATGAATCGCAAATGCACCACCTGTGAAACAAATTATCTTCAGCCTCTCCATTCCTGGCTTGCATGTTCAAAATATGGAATGCTGTGCCTGTTTCCATTTCAAGTTCACACGCGGTTGGCGTGAGAGCTGAAGCGGTTTCCAGAGAGCATAGGCCGCTATCGCATTCCTTTACTTGTATTTCAGATTCAACACAATTAAAAATAACTCTATGACATCACACAATGGAAATTATTCCTGCCAAAGCACACCTTTGCCTCACACATTTAGGCTACATTTAAATTGGTTTTGAGTGCATTTTTTAATCAAATGAACTCATTGGATATTCTGTTATTTGAACAAAGGTTTTAGTCTACTATAGTGAAGAATCTTCATCTTTTCTATCTTACAAAACGTTGCCATTATTTTTTTATTTTCATTTGTAATTTGCAAAAACCATGCAGCTTTAAAAAAAACACAACAAAAATAGGCAAAGCTGAGATGGTCATCAATGTTTGACCGTCTGTCCCCTTCTCCGGGCCTCTTGGCTCAGTGACCGACAGTAAACCGCCAAAGGAACTGTCAACATTATTAACATAACACAGCGTGGGGCAGCTGTGACCACTGCGCTCCTAACAGTGTATAAATCACCTGTCACGCTCTTCACCTGTCACGCTCTTCACATAACACTCAAAACGCAATACATCAACATCACTTGAAGTGGAATGACACGCGATTATAGTGTCATTATTTATTATTTAATTACATTTTTTATTTTTACTCCTTGGGAAGCAACCATTTCACGGTCTAAAACTGTTGTATTCCTCGCATGTGACAAATAACATTTGATTTGATTCGATTTTTTTCTGCTTGACCGCTTATCTTGTTCAGACAAATAAAATGTGATTTCATAAGATTATTTTCTGCTTGACCATTAATCAAATCAAAATGTATTTTGTCACATGCGCGGAATACAAGCAGTAAATCAATGCTTTTATAATCTCTATTAGTCAAGCCACATGTGCGTCAAAATATTATTCAGGCAATTACATGCTATTACATAACAAACACTGAATAATTACAACATAATTGAGAATATTTTAAAACAATCTTTAACACAAATAAGCTTATATAGGCATACATATGGATAACATGTAAATCAGTTGCAAAGTAATTTAAACACCGTAGGCTAGGCCTACGTCTCTACGGATTATTGGCAGAAAAGTATAATTTTTAAACATCTCCTTGTCTCATTTTATCATAACTCATAACCGTCAACAGATTGATTCTAGTTTTGAAGCAAACGAGCACATCTTCTGTCCATCCCGTAACATAGGATGCGCGAGTAAGCGCAGCGTCAGCGCTACAACATAAACATGTTTTCGTCCAGTGGTGCGTGCTGCAGCATACCGTCGAAGGTTGGAGGAACGCACGCCCAAGATCTCTTGCATTCCCAAGGAAAATATGCGGTAAAACTCCATCTTACCTTTTTCAATAAAGCAGTTACAAATCCCTTTTTTTATTCCAATGCATTGTATTTTCCTTTGCATTTGATGGGGAATCTCTAATGCATGGTTTGCCCTTGAGACTTGCCTAGCAGAACCGTTCAGACTGACTAGCAGCGAGGCAGAGTAGTTGTACTATATTACCGTCACGTGACTGCTGGTGTGCGTGTTATACGAGTCAAAATAAGAGGTTGGATCTGAAGGCTCGACCCAGCTCTGTGCCGCAATTGGCCAACGGAGCGCGGAGGCTGGTCTCTGGATATGTCAATCAAGATGTGTACGCCTACATGTGGGATGTTTAGTGACGGAGGACAGTGCCATTTCCAAGTGTGTCTGTCATCCTTATCTGCCCATACATTTACATTTTAGTCATTTAGCAGACAGCGACTTACAGTTAGTGCATACATTTTTTTTCATACTGCCCCCCCCGTGGGAAACGAACCCACAACCCTGGCGTTGCAATCGCCATGCTCTACCAACTGAGCTACAGGGGCCCATCAATACAATACAGAAACGATACAACTGTTGCAGTGAATGGAGACTGGGGAAGTTGACTGATAGCAGCCTATTTTCAGGAGGTTCAAATGACCCCAATAGAAAGCAACATAATAATTGATCATGGATGGATAATGGACATGGTTGTGAAAATCATCCATGCATCAAGTTCATTTGTGTTCATTTAATCATATTTCAATGAAAGGATTTTGCCTTCCTCTAAAGAAGTTCACCACACAGTGTTCTCATTGTGTAGGCTATCAAACTGCTAGAATTACTGAATATTTTGTATAATGTTATTACAATGTAATGTTATTACACTGTTACAATCATCCCCTCTGTCCATGCAATATTGATGCACCAAAACATTGAATGTGAAGTACTGTAATATTCATTTCTAACACAGTGGACTACTACTGTGTGGTATTACTTATGGTGAATGAACTTGACAAATGTCATATGCAACAGTATCAAGATTCCCTGTTCTCTTAGGGCCGATTCAGACTTAGGAAATGTACACGTTCCTATGCACACCTTTCCTACGCATTTCTCAGTAGTTGGTATTCAGACACCATATGCTTGTGTATAACGGGCTTTGCAGGCGTGGTTCCCTTGCGCTCGCTGAATAAATGTAATTCAACCTCTGAAAACCCTCCCACTTTCTGGCCAACAGATCTTCTCATGGAGTTTTCCTTCAATAGTGTTTTCAGTACATTTAGCTAAAGCAATCACTTAAAAGGGGCAATTCAGAGTTGCTACATCCATTTTTTGGACTTAGAAATCTATGATATGTACCCACTGATTCTTGAAGAACATAACTGACTCATGAGCTTAGTTCAACTGTCCTACCCTATCAGAACCCAAAATATAAGCTTGTTATACTCCAATGTTTGTAAACTAGGTAAACAAACACTAGATAGCCTCAAAACATTGCGTCCATAGCTCTGTCTATGAATTTGAGAGTGGTCACATTTCTCCAGCCCAATCCCTCAGCTTTTTACCGAACAGGGGTGTGGAGTACGCTTTGTTATTGTTTCAACTGCTGAGTGCCACTTTAAATTGTGTGTACCTTTAATTTGGATTTCTCGACAGACTCACTGGAGTATGGAGAGAACGGTTCAGATTATTAGGGATCAATGAACGAAAGTCATGTAAATAATGCATATTCGTCTCCGTTTCACCACCAATTGGGAGATAAAAAATTACTCTGATCTTGTAGATTATTTAGAGTTAGGAAAGTATTGATAAATAAAAAAAAACAGGTTTGGAGAACCTTTACGCACAAAATGTATGAATGCATAAAAAATAGAGTGGGTTGATTCATCCTGAATGTTGCCATATTCAAGTTTAATCGTTGAAATATTGGAAAGTGAGAAAAGCATACAATAGGGGTTGCCCAGTAGTCCTATAAATCTACCCTAACAATCCTCACTAATCATGGAACTGTGATGACAATGGTCCAGTCGTGAACCGTGTGTCAGGCTCCAGGTTTAAACTGCTACATATGGTCTGCTTTTCATAATGATTAAAATAGGCTACATATCCTAAATTATTGCACAACATCTAATACGTTAGCCTAATATGATCCACGATTGCTAGCGATCCTCAGGAACAACCACACAAATATGACAGAGAAAAGAAAGGTAAACTATCGATGTAATGGAATGATGCAAAATGTAAGGAAACTAACTCTAAAGTATCATTTATGTGGGTATAACTAACGGTGGCTACCAATAGTGGCTAATATTTAACACGATACAAATTGAAAATATTAAGTGAAAAGTCTGGGCATATAATTAAAACATTATAGAAATCATAAATCAACCCGGTAGGTTTGGCGCTATACTGTCATTTGTGCATGGCTACAGAAGCGAAGCTGCCTCCTCTCCTTGTTCGGGCAGGCTTCGGCGTTCGTCGTCACCGGCCTTCTAGCCACTGCCACTCCTCATCTCATCATTCCATTTGTTTTGTCTTGTTTATTACACACACCTGGTTCATATCCGCTCATCAGTACTGGTATAAGTGTTCCCTCTGCCCCCTTGTCTTTCTGTGTGATTGTTTATTGTGGAGGGTAGAGAAGCTCGGTGGAGCTCCGTGTATCGCCGGGATATTTCCCTGCGTGCACTGGAGTGTTTTTGACCCATTTCTGCGTAACTCTGTGTTTCGGAATAAATCCTGTTATTCTGTGATTTACCCTCCTGCGCCTGACTCCTTTGAAATCACTCATCACAGAATCACACACCCAAGACATGGAGTCAGCAGGAGAGGAGTACATGCCTGGAGTCGTGGCGTGGGTACAGGAGCATTCTACGATGCTAGCCAGCTTGGGAGAAGCGATGGATCGGGTTCTCCAGGTCGTCCAACACCTGGAGAGAAGAGGACCCGATCTTTCGGGACCAGCTGAGCGACCGGATCCAGACACCCACACCCCAGCACCCAGAGGGATTCATATATCCCGACCTGGGGATTTTGATGGAACAGCTGCCTGCTGCCAGGGATTCCTCCTGCAACTGGATCTATACTTCTCGACCATCAGCCCTGATCCATCGGAGCAGGAGAAGGTGTCCGCCCTCGTCTCCTGCCTCTCGGGGAAAGCCCTGGAGTGGGCCAACGCGGTCTGGAGTGAAGGAGGAGCCGCGTTGGACAACTACAGGGAGTTCGCTCACCTCTTCCGGGCCGTCTTTGATCACCCACCCGAAGGTAGTGAGGAGGGCGAGCGGCTGGTCCACCTGAGGCATGGGACGAGGACCGCGCAGGACTTTGCCCTGGAGTTGCGGCTGGATCCGGGTGGAACGAGCGGGCCCTCATCGACCACTTCCGGTGCCACCTGCGAGAGGACGTCCGAAGGGAGCTAGCCTGCCGGGACACCACGTTGTCCTTCAATCAACTGGTGGACATGGCCATCCGGTTGGACAACCTGCTGGCTTCTAGAGGACGTCCTGGAAGGGGCCTGCCTGTTTCACCCCCCCCCCCCCAACCCGAATCACGAGATGATGGAGCTGGGTGGTGCGGTGATCCGGGAGAGCAGAGGATGACAGCGCCAGTGTCACTCTTGTGGCACGAAAGGACATTCCACTGCACGCTGTTGTCAGCGTTCTTTTGGGTCTGGAGGCGGCAGGCAGGGCACTCTCGCATCACCCCAGGTATCGAACACCCACACTCGTTCAGAGCCCTCTGCTGCGCACTGTACCCTACACATCCACTTCCCTGATTACACGGAAGTTCCCCAGTGTAAGGCGCTGGTCGATTCAGGCGCAGCTGGGAACTTTATGGACAGGTCATTAGCACAGAGTCTAGGTATTACAGTGGTTCCCCTATCCATTCCACTCCCCATCAGAGCACTTGACAGTCGACCATTAGGGTCCGGGTTTGTTAGGGAAGTTACAGCACCAGTCACTATGGTTACGCACAAGACCCATTGAGAGCAAGTCACCTTTTTTATTATTGAGTCTCCTGATTTCCCTGTTGTGTTAGGTCTTCCCTGGTTAGCACTACACAACCCCACCTTTTCATGGCCGCAGAGGGTTCTCACGGGGTGGTCGCGAGAGTGTCAGGGTAGGTGTCTAGCTGTTTTCGTTGGTGCAACCACGGTGGAAAGTCCAGACACTACCTCCACCATGTGCATTCCCCCCGAATACCTCAATTTGGTGCATGCATTTTCCAAAACGCAGGCGACCATATTACCACCTCATCGGGCGGGAGATTGCGCGATAAACCTCCGGGTAGACGAAGTGCCTCCCAGGAGTCATGTGTATCCCCTGTCGCAGGCTGAAACGGAGGCGATGGAGACATACGTCTCCGAGTCCCTGCGCCACGGGATCATCTGTCCCTCCACTTCACCAGCCTCCTCGAGTTTATTTTTTGTGAAGAAGAAAGACGGAGGTCTGCACCCTTGCATTGATTACCGAGCACTGAACAAGGGGACAATACGTTATAGTTATCCTCTACCCCTCATTCCATCTGTAATCGAATCAATGCATGGGGCGCGCTTCTTCACAAAACTAGATCTCTGGAGCACGTACAACCTGGTGCGTGTCCGAGAGGGGGACGAGTGGAAGACAGCATTCAGCACAACCACGGAACATTACGAATACCTGGTGATGCCGTACGGTTTGATGAATGCTCCATCCGTCTTCCAGTCCTTTATGAATGAGGTGTTTTGGGACATGCTTGGTCGCGGTGTAGTGGTCTACATCGATGACATTCTGGTGTATTCCGTTACGCATGCCGAGCATGTGTCCCTGGTTCGCAAAGTGCTGGGCCGACTGTTGGAACATGACCTTTATGCCAAGGCAGAAAATTGTCTGTTTTTCCAACAGTCCGTCTCCTTCCTCGGATACCACATTACCACCTCAGGTGTGGAGATGGAGGGCGACGGCATTTCAGCCGTGCGTAATTGGCCGACTCCAACCATGGTAAAGGAGGTGCAGGGCTTTATTGGCTTTGCGAACTGCTATCGGAGGTTTATCCGGCGCTTTGGCAAGGTCGCGGCTCCCATCACCTCACTGTTGAAGGGTGGGCTGTCCCGGCTCCGCTGGTCTGTTGAGGCTGACAGGGCCTTCAGTAACCTGAGGGTTCTGTTCACCTCAGCCCTGGTACTGGCCCATCCCATCCTGGTCGTTGTGGACCGCTTTTCAAAAGCCTGCCGCCTACTTCCTCTGCCCGGTCTCCCCATGGCCCTGCAGATTGCGGAGGCCCTGTTTACTCATGTCTTCCGGCACTACGGGGTGCCAGAGAACATAGTGTCTGACCGGGGTCCCCAGTTTACATCCAGGGTCTGGAAGGCGTTCATGGAACGTCTGGGGGTCTCGGTCAGCCTGACCTCTTGGTTTCACCCCGAGAGTAATGGGCAGGTGGAACGGGTGAAACAGGATGTGGGTAGGTTCCTGCGGTCCTACTGCCAGATCCGGCCGGGGGAGTGGTCGGTGTTCTTGCCATGGGCAGAAAATGCTCAGAACTCTCTCCGCCACTCCTCCACTACTAACCTATCGCCATTTCAATGTGTTTTAGGTTATCAGCCGGTTCTGGCACCGTGGCATCAGAGCCAGACCGAAGCTCCTGCGGTGAATGACTAGTTTCAGCAAGCGGAGGAGACGTGGAACGCTGCTCACATCCACCTCCAGCGCGCTGTGCATCGCCAGAAGGCCAACGCTGACCACCACCGCAGTGAGGCCCCGGTGTTGGTACCGGGTGATCGGGTCTGATTCTCGACCCGGTATCTGCCCCTCCGCCTGTTCTGCCGGAAGCTGAGCCTGCAGTTTGTGGGGCCGTTCAAAGTCCTGAGGAGTATAAACGAGGTTACATATAGGTTATTACTCCCTCCAGATTACCGTTTTAACCCCTCGTTCCATGTGTCTCTCCTCAGGCCGGTGGTGGCTGGTCCGCTCCAGGAGTCTGAGATGCGGGAGGTTCCTCCGCCCCCTCCGCCCCCTCTGGACATAGAGGGGGCCCAGGCGTACTCCGTCCGTTCCATCCTGGATTCGAGGCATCGGGTGGGGGGCCTTCAGTACCTCGTGGAGTGGGAGGGGTACGGTCCGGAGGAGCGGTGCTGGGTTCCGGTGAGGGATATCCTCGATCCCTCCCTATTGCGGGATTTCCACCGTCGCCATTCCAGCTCGCCCTGCTACACGTCCTCCTGGCCGTCCCCGAGGCCGGTGTCGGCGTGCTTCTGGAGCTGCGCGTCAAGGGGGGGGGGGTACTGTCACAACTTCCTCCGAAGCTGCCTCCTCTCCTTGTTCAGGCAGGCTTCGGCGTTCGTCGTCACCGGCCTTCTAGCCACTGCCGCTCCTCATCTCATCATTCCATTTGTTTTGTCTTGTTTATTACACACACCTGGTTCATATCCCCTCATCAGTACTGGTATAAGTGTTCCCTCTGCCCCCTTGTCTTTGTGTGTGATTGTTTATTGTGGAGGGTAGAGAAGCTTGTGGAGCTCCGTGTATTTTGTATCGCCGGGATATTTCCCAGTGTGCCTTGTTATTTCCAGTGCACCTGTTTTGCACACTGGTATGTTTTTGACGCATTTCTGCCGAACTTTGTGTTTCGGAATAAATCCTGTTATTCTGTGATTTACCCTCCTGCGCCTGACTCCTTCGAAATCACTCATCACATTGGGTCTCCAAATGTCATTCCTGCATGTTATAAGGCCAGCATTTAATAAACTTCACTGTGGAAAAGTTGATATGTTGATATGCTTCAGTTTGCTGCCATATGAATCCCGTTATCCAAACAACTTACTCATTTACCTAGCTCCAATAGCTCTTATCAATTAGTAAATGACATTGCATGGAGAATGGTGTTATTTCTATCTGAAAAAATAAAGTAGATGTTGGAACTGACGGGTTGCTCGACCTTATTCATTGTTTCATCAACGTAAAGTTGGGAATTAAGTTTAGATCAGAATACAGTGTATCTGTAGATGCACCTCTGCCAAACCTCCATTCCGCTGACCTCCACCCTGTTAGAATAGCTGACTGAAACACGCTTTACCTCAAGTTCAAGGTCAGAATATGGGTAGAGAGAAAAGTGCATAAAAAGGGTATTAAGTTCCATTTAGGGGCGCATAACTCGGGTCTGAATCGGCCCCCTAGAGAAGTTACTATAGGTCAATGACCTCAGATATGCTAATGATCACAAATCAACACAACACCCCTCCTTTAACAAACATGCTTTAAGTTCAGTTACAAAGAGAGGAACCCACACTCAGGAAGAATGTAGGCCGACCAGTGCAGCCAGGCGTACTCCAACAGGATGTTTAAAAAGCATCAGAATGCTCTTGACCGTGCCTGTTTGTTTTGTCAGTCTCTGCAGCATCCTGAGAGAAACACATGATGGGGGAGCAAGTTATTCTGGGATACCGGTAGCTGCAATTAAGCATATCCGCATAATTGGAGGAGAGGTGGCAGTTAGAGTTTTTTTTACCCCACATTTCTACAACGCCTAGAGGAGGAGGAGAGTGAAAATAGATATCTTGGGCGTCCTGAAAATTACACATTTGCTTTTTCTTGCTGTTGATATATTGCTGGTGGTGGATAGAATACAGTGCATCACCATCATGTATTACCTGAAAAGTGGATAATTCTTCATTATCTCTCTCTTTAGAGGAAATAACAACTGACATATATTGGAATAAGCAGTTAATGACCACAGTATATATTTATTCTTTATTAATATATTTCTACAGTATATATTTATTCTACATGAATATATTTCTACAGTGTATATTTCTTCTACATGAATATAATTCTACAGTATATATTTATTCTACGTGAATATATTTCTACTGTATATATTTCTTCTACATGAATATATTTCTACAGTATACAGTATATTTCTTCTACATGAATATATTTCTACAGTGTATATTTCTTCTATGTGAATATATTTCTACTGTATATATTTCTTCTACATTAATATATTTCTACAGTATACAGTGTATTTCTTCTACATGAATATATTTCTACAGTATACAGTATATTTCTTCTACATGAATATATTTCTACAGTGTATATTTCTTCTACGTGAATATATTTCTACAGTATATATTTCTTCTACATGAATACATTTCTATACAGTATATCTTTCTGTACTTTAGTCGAACCCCTGAGGCCTCTCTCACCCTCATCAGCTCCAGTGAAGTACACAGCATGGGACCTGACCGCTGTCACAGTCTGTCAGCAGGGGTCTGGCTGGTAGGAATGTATTAGTGTGAATGTAATACCATGTTGTATGACATGCCAGCCTGTCTGGTCTGTCTGGAAAGCAAACAGCAGGCCCTTGCTGACCTTCTCTGACCTTCTAATCCGCACATCAAACAGCTGGGAAACCTGTTGTGATCATCGTCCCGCCTGGGGTCACTCCCTGGATTAGACCTGGGTCGTGTTCATTAGGTGCCAAACGGACTGACACAGGAGTGAAACATAAGTGAAACAGGACTGAAACAGGAGTGACTACCTGGACTAATAAGAAATGCACATTTTTGCTTTCCGTTGCAAAACTTGTAAAAACTTTTCATGCCCTAATGAATATGACCCGGAGGGATGCAGAGGGGGGTCGAGAGCAGCATCGAGCCATGGATTAGTCGCTTTGCCTTTGGCCTACTTCCTGGATCTCGAGGGACCGGACAGAGCTCATATTTTGAGAAAATGTTGGTTAATGTGTTAAACTGACTGTATGACAGGCCTGACGATAGGCTACAGTTGAACTGTGGACAAATATGTTGACATACAGTATATGACATGCTGTGGACAAGGAGATGTCCTAATGACATATATGTGTTAATATATGTTGACATATAGTGTAAATTGAAATGATGCATACATTATTTTATTTTTTACTTTATTCAAAACAGGGAGTCACTTCTAAGATCCCTTTGTCAAGGCAGACCATAGCCAAGAAGTCAGCTTCAGTATAAAACACAGAAAGTCATACCAATACATAAAAACATACAGTCAAATTACCCACCATACACTATTAGTATTTCCATCATCTATCCGTCTAGGACTAAAAGAGTTACACACACAGTCCTGCAGCATACACATTCAAAGAAAAACGGGTTCCAAAAGGGTTCCCAACACCACCTGTTAAAGGATAAGTTGAGTAATTTACAACTTAATGTTAGATGGTTCCTTGGCCTGAAAGTAGTTAATGAGTCAGGAGAAACTGTAATCCATGGTTTTATACAGCCACTATTTCAGATAACTTTAGCCAATGCATGTATTCTATCACATACACTAGAAGTGAAATGTATCGTCTATACAACTACACTGAACAAAGATATAAATGCAACATGCAACAATTTCTAAGATTTTACAAAGTTACAGTTCATATAAGGAAATCAGTCAACAGAAATCAAATCATTATGCCCTAATTTATGGATTTCACATGACTGGAAATACAGATATGCATCTGTTGGTCACAGATACCTTTAAAAAAAAGTTTGAGTTGTGGATCAGAAAACCAGTCAGTAGCTGGTGTGACCACCATTTTCCTCATGCAGCGCAACACAGGCTGTGGGCTGTGCCACTAGAGATCCTGGTTCGAATCCAGGCTCTGACATAGCCGGCCGCGACCGGGAGACCCATGGGGCGGCGCACAATTGGCCCAGCGTCGTCCAGGGTAGGGGAGGGAATGGCCGGCAGGGATGTAGTTCAGTTGGTAGAGCATGGCGTTTGCAATGCCAGGGTTGTGGGTTCAATTCCCACAGGGGGCCAGTATGAAAAAATAAAAATAAATAATGTATGCACTCACTAACTGTAAGTCGCTCTGGATAAGAGCGTCTGCTAAATGACTAAAATGTAAATGTAAAATGATTGTGGCCTGTGGAATGTTGTCCCACTCCTCTTCAATGGCTGTGCAAAGTTGCTGGATATTGACGGGAACTGGAACACGCTGTTGTACATGTCAATCCAGAGCATCCAAAACATGCTCAATGGGTGACATGTCTGGTGAGTATGCAGGCCATGGAAGAACTGGGACATTTTGAGCTTCCATGTCGCAAGGATTCTGTACAGATCCTTGCGACATGGGGCCGTGCATTATCACGCTGAAGCCTAAGTTGATGGTGGCGGATGAATGGCACGACAATGGGCCTCAGGATCTCGTCACGATATCTCTGTGCATTCAAATTGCCATCGATAAAATGCAATTGTGTTCGTTGTCCGTAGCTTATGCCTGCCCATACCATAACCCCACTGCCACCATGGGGCGCTCTGTTCACAACGTTGACATCAGCAAACCGCTCGCCCACACGACGCCATACACGCTGTCTGTCATCTGCCTGGTACAGTTGAAACCGGGATTCATCCGTGAAGAGCTCACTTCTCCAGGGTGCCAGTGGCCATCAAAGGAGAGCATTTGCCCACTGAAGTCGGTTACGACCCTGGTGAAGATGACAAGCATGCAGATGAGCTTCCCTGAGATGCTTTCTGACAGTTTGTGGAGAAAGTCTTCGGTTGTGCAAACCCACAGTTTCATCAGCTGTCCGGATGGCTGGTCTCAGATGATCCCGCAGGTGAAGAAGCCGGATGTGGAGGACCTGGGCTGGCGTGGTTAAACATGGTCTGTGGACGTACTGCCAAATTCTCTAAAAACAACATTGGAGGCAGCTTATGGTAGAGAAATGAACATTACATTATCTGGCAACAGCTCTGGTGGAGATTCCTGCAGTCAGCATGCCAATTGCACGCTCCATCAAAACTTGAGACATCTGTGGCATTGTGTTGTGTGACAAAACTGCACATTTTAGAGTATCCTTTTATTGTCCCCAGCACAAGGTGCACCTATGTAATGATCATGCTGTTTAATTAGCTTCTTGATATGTCACACCTGTCAGGTGGATGGATTATCTTCGCAAAGGAGAAATGCTCACTAACAGGGATGTAAACAAATTTGTGCACACAATTTGAGAAAAATACGCTTTTTGTGTGTATGGAACATTTCTGTAATATTTTATTTCACCTCATGAAACATGGGACCAACACTTTACATGTTGTGTTTATATTTTTGTTCAGTAAACTATAGATAAACTATTACAATACAATATATCCAAAATACTGATGTACAGTAAACATTATTATACATACTTTTTGTACCAGTTTCCCGGACAAATTCTAGTCATGCACTAAGAAGCAATTTCAATGGAGAATCTTAAAACTTTTAGTCTAAGACTTGGATGAATCTGTGTCCAGGAAACTGAATAGGCTACATCTGAGCTGCAGAATTAGAACACGTCATCATAGTTACATTTGGGCCTGGCTAAACTGTCATTTAGAGGTGGCAACAATTTTTGTATGAGGGGTGGAACTCCCTAATAAAACATATTTTCCCAGAGCAGCAGATATCTTGGAAATTGCTCTAAAAATGTCCTATCTGTCATCTCCTTGGATGTTGACCCTCATAAAGGTATTCGTTTTCCATCTTGCGGATCCTCAATTGGCCAGTCATGTTTGCTGAGTTTAATCTGAAAAATAGCATTCGATCAAGTGAATGTTTAGCCCTGTGTGTGTGCGTGTGCATGCGTTCGTGTGTGTGTGTGCATGCTTTGATGAAACACCAATATTAGACTGACTGTCTGACTATTGACAAACTCTGACACAAGATCAGTGTGGCACACCTCCAATCCTGTCAGAGACATTCGTAAGGACTTGAACATCTCTGCCCTTCAAACTCTACCCATTACATAATGTAACGTTTTTAGGTAGAACAATTAAGCCACTGCCACGTCGATAAAAAAGATTCTCAATCATTTTGTAACGATCCCGGCTGTCTGAGTCGGGGTCTGGTCGTAGTCTCCAGTTTCCCGAGGGTTCGGGAACGCTCCGGGGAGCGCTCTGGTTTCCGCACCTGATCCCTGTTAGCAATCTGCACACCTGGGCCTAATCAGCACCTTTCTTAGGCTCTGGCCCAACATCCAGTTCCTGCCGGATCGTTAGCCATGAACAGTAGGTGTTCTGTGTATCAGTTGAGCGTTCTAGCGTGAGTTTGTTATTTTGTACTTTGTTGAGTTTTTGTGTCCTTACCTCCGTTTTTGTTCCACCTGCAGTCACACGTCCGGAACCTTCACCCCACCTCTGCCTGATGGTCGGCGGCTGCCGAGCCATCACTGGACCCAGACTGCACCCCCAACTACTCAACCACGCCGCCCGCTCTGTCCCTGGATTATTCTGCACCTTTTTGTTATCTGAATAAACCCTCACTTTCGTTCAACTCTCCTTGTCCTGGTCTGCTTCTGGGTTCTGGCTGAGGGAACTGTGACAGAACGATCCGGCCAAATATGAACCCAGCGGACCTGGACTCTGTTCGCCATGCCATTACCCAGCAGGAGAAGATGTTGGGCCATCATAGCATGGTACTACAGGAGATCGCGTTGTCAGTTCGGAACCTTTCTACCGGCCTGACGGAGGTCCAGAACCAACGCCAGTGTCCGGTGGAGGACCCACTACCGGGTTCACCCATCTCGCCTGCCGCTTCTGAGGTTGTGTCCCTCCGTGAGCCCAAGGTTCCCACGCCGGAGAAATATGAGGGGGAGCTGGGAAGATGCCGTTCCTTCCTTATGCAGTGTGGATTAGTGTTCGATCTACAGCCCTACTCTTATGCCACTGACAAGGCTAGGATAGCCTTTTTGATTGAGTTGCTGCGTGGTCGAGCGCTGGAGTGGGCTTCAGCCGTTTGGGAACGACAGGATCCCTGCATGGCTTCATACCAGGGGTTCACGGCCGAGATGAGGAAGCTCTTCGACCATTCCGTCCGAGGGAGGGACGCAGCTAGGCGTCTGTTTTCTCTTCACCAAGGGACTCGCAGCGTGGCCGACTTCGTGATCGAGTTCAAGACGTTGGCTGTGGAGAGTGGGTGGAACGAGGAGTCTTTGCAAGCGGCCTTTTACCAGGGCCTGTCGGAGCAGCTCAAGGATGAGTTGATCTCCTATCCGGAGCCTAGTGACCTGGACAGCTTGGTAGCCTTGTCTATTCGGGTGGATAATCGAGTCCGAGAGCGAAGGAGGGGAGAAGCAATGGGGGCCGTCCAATCGATCAGCTTCTCAGTTCCCAGTCGGGTCGGGTGGTGGACCAGAACACGTCGATCATTCTCCACCACTAAGGATTAGTGGAGAGGACCTCTCCCGATTCTGAACCCATGCAAGTGGGGCGGCACGGGTTAACCAAGGAGGAGCGTCAACATAGACGTAAGACCAACTGCTGCCTCTACTGTGGTCGCTCGGGACGTTACATCTCCACCTGTTCCCGGCGGTCGTCAAACTGCCCGGCTCGCTAAAGTTGGGAGGACTTTTAGCGAGCCAGTTTCAACCTCTCAGTACCTCTGTCAGACCCCGCTTCCCGGCTACCCTTGTGAACAGGAATCAGAGCTTAGCGCTTAACGCTTTTATCGATTCAGGTGCCGATGGAAGCTTTCTTGATGCCGAAGTTGGTGGAACAGCTGGGGCTTTCCAAGGAGCAATTGCCGGAAGCCATTGAAGCGACCACTCTGAACGGCAGTAGTCTGGCACGTATCACGATGAGGACTGAACCGGTTAAGATGCGGTTGTCAGGGAATCATTCTGAGATGATTTCATTTTTCATTCTGCCGTCTTCCCATGTTCCTCTGGTCCTTGGATACCCCTGGCTGAAGGAACACAATCCCACGTTCGATTGGGTGACGGGCAAGGTAACGAGTTGGAGCCTGGATTGTCATGCTAACTGTCTCAAGACTGCCTGCCCCCATTCGGTTCCCAGTCAGGTGATTGAGGCTAAACCTCCAGATTTGTCCCTGGTTCCCGAGACATATCACGATTTGGGGAAGTTTTCAGTAAGCAGAAGGCTCTGTCACTCCCTCCCCACCGACCATATGATTGTGCCATCAACCTGGTCCCTGGAGCTGTCTACCCCAAGGGAAGGTTATACAGTATCTCCCGACCTGAACGTGAGGCGTTGGAGACCTACATCAAGGAGTCCCTAGCTGCTGGTCTCGTTCGTCCCTCGTCATCACCCCTGGGGGCAGGATTCTTCTTTGTGGGTAAGAAGGATGGCTCTCTTCGACCATGTATTGACTATCGGGGGTTGAATGACATCACGGTCAAGAACAAGTATCCCCTGCCCTTGATGAGTTCTGCCTTCGACTCCTTACAGGGTGCTACGGTGTTCACCAAGTTAGACCTACGCAATGCGTATCACCTGGTCCGGATCAGAGAGGGGGACGAGTGGTTGACGGGTTTCAATACACCGATGGGGCACTTCGGTATCAGGTGATGCCGTTTGGACTGACCAATGCTCCAGCGGTATTCCAGAGTATGGTGAACGACGTCCTGAGAGATATGATCGGTCTCTTCGTGTTTGTTTACCTGGATGACATTCTGATCTTCTCGAAGGAACCTTCCGACCACGTCCAGCATGTCCGGCAGGTCCTGCAGCGATTATTGGAGAATCGCCTGTTCGTGAAGGCCGAGAAGTGCGAGTTTCACGCCCACACGACATCCTTTCTCGGGTACATCATCTCCAGGGGTGAGATTAGGATGGACCAGGAGAAGGTTAGAGCGGTTCTGGAATGGGCCCAGCCCGGTACGAGATTGCAGCTCCAGAGATTTTTGGGGTTTGCGAATTTCTACCGCAGATTCATCCGGGATTACAGCCGTGTGGCCGCTCCATTAACTGCCTTGACTTCCAGCATCAGGACCTTCAAGTGGAATCCGGAGGCGGATCGAGCGTTTCTGGATTTGAAGAGGCGATTCACCAACGCACCGATTCTCTCTCAACCGGACACGGCCCGTCAGTTCGTCGTTGAAGTGGACGCGTCTGATGTGGGAGTTGGCGCCATCCTGTCGCAGCGATGCTCCACGGACAGTAAACTCCATCCCTGCGCCTACTACTCTCGTCGCCTTTCGCCTGCGGAGAGGAATTACGATGTGGGTAACCGGGAGCTTCTCGCGGTGAAACTTGCCTTGGAGGAGTGGCGCCACTGGTTGGAGGGGCGGAGCAACCGCTTATTGTCTGGACTGACCACAAGAATCTTGCTTACGTGCAATCGGCTAAACGTCTCAACTCCCGTCAGGCCAGGTGGGCGTTGTTTTTCGGACGATTCAAGTTTGCCCTGACGTTCCGACCTGGATCTAAGAACGGCAAGGCGGACGCCTTGTCCCGGATGTTCTCCAAGACGGAGGAGAGTGGGTCCAAGACCGAGACTATTCTCCCCCGGAACTGCGTCGTGGGAGCAGTGATGTGGAAGATTGAGGAGGAGGTGCTGGCGGCCCTTCGGACTCAGCCCGGTCCCCGTAACGGTCCACCCGGTCGGTTGTTTGTGCCTGAGTCGGTTCGTCCGGCTGTCCTCAAATGGTCCCACGCCAGCAAGATGGCTTGTCACCCGGCGTGGCTCGGACGATGGCGTTTCTTCGCAGACGCTTTTGGTGGCCTGCCATGGCCGAGGATACTCGGGGTTTTGTCGCTGCCTGTCCAGTGTGTGCGCAGAATAAGAGTACCAATCGGCCCAGCTCTGGACTACTTCATCCCCTTCCTATTCCCCGGCGTCCATGGTCGCATCTGGCCCTGGACTTCGCCACGGGGTTGCCCGCTTCTGAGGGGAACACGGTCGTTCTGACTATCGTGGACAGATTCAGCAAGTTCGCCCACTTTGTGCCTATTGCCAAGCTTCCCTCTGCCTCGGAGACGTCCGAGATCCTGGTTAGGGAGGTTTTCAGGGTCCACGGTTTGCCCAGTGATATCGTTTCCGACCGTGGCCCTCAGTTTACCTCTGCTGTCTGGAAGTCCTTCTGTTTGGCCATTGGAGCTACAGTCAGTCTCACATCTGGTTTTCACCCCCAATCCAATGGTCAGGCGGAGAGAGCCAACCAGAAGATGGAATCCACGCTACGCTGTCTGGTCTCTTCCAACCCCACCTCCTGGGCCTCTCAGTTGCCTTGGGTTGAGTATGCCCACAATACTCTCCCTACATCGGCCACTGGGATGTCTCCCTTCCAGTGCCTGTATGGCTACCAACCTCCCCTGTTCCCTTCTCAGGAGAAGGAGCTCTCAGTGCCTTCTGTTCAGGCCCATATTCGCTGCTGCCACCGGACCTGGCATCGGGCCAGAAAGGCACTCCTTAGAGGTTCGGAACGGTATCAGCTCCAGGCGAATCGTCGCCGGATCCCCGCTCCCACCTATACCATCGGAGATAGGGTTTGGTTGGCCACACGGGATCTTCCGTTACGGACTGAGTCTAGGAAGTTGTTACCGAAGTTTATTGGTCCGTTTGTGGTGGAGAAGGTGATCAATCCAGTGGCAGTGCGACTCAAACTACCGAGGACGCTCAGAGTCCATCCCACCTTTCATGTCTCCTGCCTCAAGCCTGTCTTCCTCAGTCCTCTGTTGCCTCCTCCGCCTCCTCCTCCTCCTCCTCGGATGATCGGAGGTGGTCCTGCCTACACGGTGCGTCGCATTATGGATGCCAGACGGCGGGGCCGGGGTTTCCAGTATCTCGTGGACTGGGAGGGGTATGGTCCGGAGGAGAGGAGTTGGATTCCGCGGCGACAGGTCCTAGATGCGGATCTCATCAGGGACTTTTACCGCCTCCATCCTGGCGCTCCGGGAGTCCGCCCGGTGGCGTTCGGTCGGAGGGGGGTACTGTAACGATCCCGGCTGTCTGAGTCGGGGTCTGGTCGTAGTCTCCAGTTTCCCGAGGGTTCGGGAACGCTCCGGGGAGCGCTCTGGTTTCCGCACCTGATCCCTGTTAGCAATCTGCACACCTGGGCCTAATCAGCACCTTTCTTAGGCTCTGGCCCAACATCCAGTTCCTGCCGGATCGTTAGCCATGAACAGTAGGTGTTCTGTGTATCAGTTGAGCGTTCTAGCGTGAGTTTGTTATTTTGTACTTTGTTGAGTTTTTGTGTCCTTACCTCCGTTTTTGTTCCACCTGCAGTCACACGTCCGGAACCTTCACCCCACCTCTGCCTGATGGTCGGCGGCTGCCGAGCCATCACTGGACCCAGACTGCACCCCCAACTACTCAACCACGCCGCCCGCTCTGTCCCTGGATTATTCTGCACCTTTTTGTTATCTGAATAAACCCTCACTTTCGTTCAACTCTCCTTGTCCTGGTCTGCTTCTGGGTTCTGGCTGAGGGAACTGTGACACATTTTGCCAAATGATTTAGTACATTTTATGGTATGCCTTCAAAAATCTTAACAATTCCAACATACAGTAGGTGTTGTCAATCAGACTCTTAATCAATGTAGTCGGGCCTGTAATCATAAAGTGTCTCAAAGTAAAAGTGCTGAACTAGGATCAGTTTCGCCTTTTAGATAAGATTGAAAAAGATTACATGGACAGGGGGGGCCTGATCTTAGATCAGCATTCCTACTCTGAGATGCTTTATGAATATGGGACCTAGAGACAAATCTATAGGACCATCTGAGTGCCGTCACAACACGCTGTACAGTGTCCTCAGTTAGCCAGGACATTTCAGTAAACTGGGGTTAAGTAAGGTGAGGTATAGAGGGGATTGCACCAATCCTCTTTGGGGTATAGGCTATTGGCAGCAGATCACCTGGCAGAGACCTGTAGCTTGAGAAACTGTTGTCCCTCACTGGACACATGAGAAAATAGACATAATTCTTCAAAATCATCACTCTCACTCTCAAAAAGTCCAATGTAGACTAATTTAATTTGGCTATATGGATGGGCACATGGACTATGCAAAAAAGGGTGCAAATATCATAGAATTTGGTGGTCTGGCTCATATTCAAAATGGTCAGTTGTGCTTTAATACCCTATCAAATAGTTTTCTGTGGCCAAAGTAAACAAATGAGACCTCCAGGCCAATTTGATGCTTAACAATCTAAATCCACAATTCCCTGACAGTCTTTTTGAATTAAGAACGCGTTTGACGACTGAGGAGAATGTTGGGAAATAGCGTAATCGAGTTATAAGAAAACAGAACCTTCTGAAGAAATATGTTACCACGGCAACATTACGCAAACTCTGGACAATCGAGTTCCAGTTCCAAAGTAGCGCAGAACTCTCAAGATGCTAATATGACAAAGTGTCAGCAGAAGACACTGTCAAGGGATAAATCAAATTGAAGGTAGGGAAAGGTGTAAAAAAAAAATAATAACTTAATTTAAAATAATTAGCTTAAGTTGGTTGGGGAAATATTTGGCACGTCACAACAATCCAATTTGGCTACATTGTTGTTCGATTTTTTTGAAACATTATAACATTCTCTTGATAAAGAAAACAACTAGGCAAAACTATAGACATGTCTTACACAGTTAGAATGTGGACAGAAAATTGCTTATGATGTTATTTACCATTTTATCATTAGAGAATGAACTTACCATATTCACCATTGGTAACGTTTTATTCTACATTGAACACCCTGGGCCTATACAGTGTTGGGATATTTATTAGATTAAGTTATAATTGGCATGCAATGTATTTAAAAAACGGTCCCTTTTTCTACCAGTCTTAGCGCCCCTAATTGTGGTAACTTGCATTCACTTTCAACTCTAGGGATGTTGTCACCAGCATCAAGGCACAATAAGTACAGACGACGGATCTTAATTTAAGACAGTTTGCTACAATCCTGCAGCAACAGGAAATGTGAATTATGTCGATTATAATTAATGGACAGTTTTGTATGGGTTGATATGTTTTTCATAAGGGAAAATCAAGTCTGAAATTTCAAAGTGGAAATTACAAACTTCAGAAGCCGTTCTAAACCTCAAAAACACTACACGTTTTACATTTCATGCATTGCAAGAAAGTTATATAGCAACAGGGTGATCAAATTAAGATTCTACATATGTATTGTCTTATAAGTCTTCATTTTGACACACTGATGCTGTACTAACAATATCTTCATCTTGACACACTGATGCTGTACTAACAATATTTTCATCTTGACACACTGATGCTGTACTAACAATATCTTCATCTTGACACACTGATGCTGTACTAACAATATCTTCATCTTGACACACTGGTGCTGTACTAACAATATATTCATCTTGACACACTGATGCTGTACTAACAATATCTTCATCTTGACACACTGGTGCTGTACTAACAATATCTTCATCTTGACACACTGGTGCTGTACTAACAATATATTCATCTTGACACACTGATGCTGTACTAACAATATATTCATCTTGACACACTGATGCTGTACTAACAATATTTTCATCTTGACACACTGATGCTGTACTAACAATATCTTCATCTTGACACACTGGTGCTGTACTAACAATATCTTCATCTTGACACACTGGTGCTGTACTAACAATATCTTCATCTTGACACACTGGTGCTATACTAACAATATCTTCATCTTGACACACTGATGCTGTACTAACAATATCTTCATCTTGACACACTGGTGCTGTACTAACAATATATTCATCTTGACACACTGATGCTGTACTAACAATGGCTGTGAACGAGACAGGATTTGGGAGGCTGGCCACACAAGTCTAGGCTGCTAAACACATAATAGCCTACTGTTTCTACCATCCTAAAAAAGACAGTAACTAGTAGTACTAGTTTATTCTTGGTAGTGTGTTGTTACAACATGCATGCTTGTTTTGGAGAGATTATTGTACTGGTACTGGTTTAAATGCAAGGGCTACTCTTCTCCGTTGACATTTGTCCTTGTTTTTATTGCAATGTGTGAAGATGTTGGCAAACTGAAGCCTGGGGCGAACCCTTTCGAAGTGCTCGATGACAACATATTCCCGTTCAGGAAGAAGGAAAAGGAGAGCAGGAAACTGGTGTGTATATGCCTTGTTATTATCCATTCAATCCAATTGTTGACAAAGCGGCCTGGGCCGAGTTTCAATCCGATCGCAGGGTATAGGCATTACGGCTTTTAAAAACAATTACTACATATGCAGCGTTTACCAGGAATGGGATCTCCCTAAACTCGGGAGCATTGCCTTTAAAAACCAGCAATGCCTATAGCCCACAATCGGATTGAAGCCTGGCCTTGGTTTTGAATCCCGGCCAAAATATATATTTTTCAATGCATTACACATATAGTTACTGTTCAGTTACCTCTGTCCAACATCATGTTAAAACATACACATATTTTCTTTCCAGGAGCTGCAGAGCCAGTTGGGCTTGCAGGTCCATGAGAAGGTGTATGCGGGCCGTATGAAGGCCAAGCAGGCTGACCTCCGCAGGAAGTTGAGAGAGGGGCTGGAGGAAGGGGACACAGCCCAGCCAGGAGGGGAGGAGAGCAGGCCAGCCGAGCTACAAAACAACCCTGCCTGGAGGGTGGCCATGATCAAAGGTGGAGACAGACAGAAAGACAAACAGACAGACATGCATGCACACAAACACACCTACACACACACAAATACGCACACACACACCATGTTGCCACACCATAATTGACATACACTAAGTGTACAAAACATTAGGAACACCTGCTCTTTCTATGACATAGACTACCAGGTGAAACCAGGTGAAAGCTGTGATCCCTTATTGAAGTCACTTGTTAAATCCACTTCCATCAGTGTAGATGAAGGGGAGGAGACAGGTTAAGCATTGAGACATGGATTGTGTGTGTGCCATTCAGAGGGTGAATGGGCAAGACAAAAGATTAAAATGCCTTTGAACGGGTTTGAGTGTGTCAAGAACTGCAACGCTGCTGGGTTTTTCACGCTGAACAGTTTCCTGTGTGTATCAAGAACGGTCCACTAACCAAAGGACATCCAGCCAACTTGACACAACTGTGGGAAGCATTGGAGTCAACATTGGCCAGCATCCCTGTGGAACGCTTTCGACACCTTGTAGAGTCCATGCCCCGATGAATTGAGGCTGTTCTGAGGGCTAAAGGGGATGCAACTCAATATTAGGAAGGTGTTCCTAATGTTTTGTACACTCAGTGTACACGTTAACAGATACACTTTAGGTCTATACACATATACAGTGTAGGTCTAAATACAAAGGCCTTAGGCTTGCACTGAAGTCGTTGATACAACTGAAATCATTCTTATGGAAAATCAAAAGCCCTGAAAATACAGACTGCAAAATAATGCTTTTTCTTTGCCTCTTTGCCTCTATACTCAACCTCAGGCCCATCATTTAACAATGCCATGCTGTGAAACCAACCATACTGTTTCTCCTCAGATCGTAATATAGACAAAGAGAGCATAAATGAGTTTATCACCCAGAAAAAGGAGATGTTTCTGTTGGAGGTAAGAAGGGAACAACAGTCCATAAATACTGACCTGGTAATCATGTTATGATCATATTCGGTAATCATATTCGGTCTTTATACAATTGATCATTTAATTGTTATGTATTCATCGTCTTTATTGGTTTTCACTAGT